>NW_009928093.1:0-29636 GCF_000696875.1 Nestor notabilis | reverse complement strand
TTTTTTTTAAAAACCATTAACGAGTACAACAGTTTGGCCTGGAAGTCTGTGGAGCTTCCACCAAAGGAATTACTTAACAACTGGTCAGACAAGCATCTTTCAGAAAATACATAATTACTTTTGATCCAGTTTTTTGCAAAAGTTCACTAAATTATCTCCCAACTCCATAATTCTGCTGTGTCATGATAGATTATGCATTGCTGTTCTGAGGAACAGGAGAGAGCATGTCAGTTGCTTAAAATAAGGAGAGTCCTGAAATTCTTCTCTTTAATGAGAACTGTGGAGACATCATAGGGAACATGAAATTAGGTTCTTAGGCAGCTCCATCTAATTTGGGGAAGTCAACCTATCCTCTGCTTTAGTTTCTGCTATCAATAACATAGAATCATAGAATAGTTAGGGTTGGAAAGGACCTTAAGATCACCTAGTTCCAACCCCCCTGCCATGAGCAGGGACACCACACACTAAACTATATTGTCCAAGGCTCTGTCCAGCCTGGCCTTGAACACCTCCAGGGTTGGAGCATTCACAACTTCCTTGGGCAACCTATTCCAGTGCCTCATCACCCTCACTGTGAAGAACTTCTTCCTTATATCTAACCTAAACTTCCCCTGTTTAAGTTTAAAGCCATTACCCTTGTCCTACCACTACAGTCCCTAATGAAGAGTCCCTCCCCAGCATCCTTGTTGGCCCCCTTCAGATATTGGAAGGCTGCTATGAGGTCTACACGAAAACATGAAAAGCAATACTTTTTATTTGAGAAAGCTGTTTTTCAGGATGAAGTCTGCTAATAGTTATGAGGTACTTGGTACTATTACAGTGAATATGTGTAAACACATCTATAGATAGAGAACCCTGAATTAAAAAAAATTACTGAAAACAACTTTTAGGAAGAAACCTACATAGTCTATGTAAAGCATAGATTTCTCTTAAGTGTCTTGTAGAATTATGTAGTGTTTGCATCAAACTGCTAGCCAAAAGCAGTGCCAATTTTGTTTCGGTTTACCCTTCCAGTGGTACTCTTCTTCCCTGATTTGACAATGAAAAACCTGTTGATAGGGCACCTGGTAATGGGTTACAACCAGCAAGGCCATGTGATGCTAAATGCCAGCTTTAGCATATTCTCTCTTCTACAGTTTGACTTGTGTAACTTTTTTTCTGGTAGGTTGACTCTATTCAAACTTCTTGCCAGGCTTGGGATTGTCAGGTCATAAAAACCCCAATTGGTCTTAAACCAAATATAATTTATCCTTTTGTGGCTAACGCTGTAGCAGCATGAATTTCATGCTCTGTAATTATCTAGTTCAACAGCTGGTTCAAATTAGGCTTGTCAAGTAAATTATTAGCCTACGGTATCAACATTTGCAGAACGTCAGCTTGAATTATGCTTTAATCTCAAAAAAAGAAGTTAGAGGCTTTAGCCTCTATTTTTGCCATACAGCTATGAAGTCTGAGACAATTGCATTGGAAAGAACTTTGAGATCTTATACAGGAAGATGTTATGGAGTGCAAAGCATCACTCACTCATTCAGTATCTTGATACCACAAATAAGATGAATATCTAAGGGTAAGTTTAAAAGCAGGGTTTTTTTGGCAGCAGTTGAGTTAAGCAGTTGCTTCCCTTGCCTCCTTGTTCTTACTCCTGCAGCAAACCCTCCTTTATGAGGGTGTGAGCTTTGTGTGGCTGCAGTGGTAAGTAGGTTGGGGAACTGAATCAGAAGGAAAAGAGGCAGCAGGAAAGAAGAGGTTTTTTTTTAGCTGGCTGTGTTCCTGGGTCAGGTTTGCTGTATGGTTACACAACAGTTTGTGCCAATACAGCTCGGGAAGTGGTGCAAGAAGAAAGAACAGCTGCAAACCAGGCATAGAAGCCTAGGATCTTGCCATTGCTTATACCATTTAAAGCATTGCTACCAACAGATGTTTTTATAGCCTTAAGTCAAAAGCTTCCACATTGTTTATAGGGCATGAAATGTGATGGCTATTTTGGCTCAACATTTTCTGTTTATTAAATTCCTTAAAGCATTTAAGAAAAAGAATTTAACTTCTTCAAAATCAGGGAAGAGCAAGGTACATCATAAATGGCTGATGGCAAATTTTCAAAAGCAATGAGACAAAATCAGGTTTCCTGATACTCTTACTACTATAAAAAGATATTCTTACACGTTTACTTTTTTAAGACAAAATTGTTTTTGACTTGATCCATACTATGTTGTTAAAGATTAGGTTCGTGGCAGAAAATGCCCTCTGAGTATGAAGATATTTTCCATTTCAACTTGTCCTAAACAGAGTTCCACTTTTTTTTCCTCTGTAAATCCTAGGCTATCTTTATTGGGTTTGGACCAGGATTCAAGTTTCATACTAAAGTTGATCCATTTGAAAACATCGAAGTATATAATTTAATGTGTGGTAAGTACAGTTGATGGGGGTCATCTTTATTCAGTAAAACATAATGTCTTTTGGGCATTGTAAATCTTCTAATAACAGGTTTTTAAGTGCCCTTAGAAGGTTGTCCTTAAAATTCACTGCTCATTTTCACAAATAAAAAGCTGCTTGTTTTTCTGAGAAAGTTCCAGCTTCCTAAATGACTAACGGCTGTTTAGGATCTAATGGTCAGGCCACCTTACTTCTCTCGTTTCCATTGGTCATCCTGTGTACTCCTCTGGCTGCTCCAGAGCTGGTGCTTTGACTCACCACTGCTAAAACTGACTACTTCACAACCTCTTTACCATCAAGAAGAATGAATATTTCTCTCTCACATCTAGCTAGAGCCTTTATCAGATGAATCACTCAGGTGACCTTATTCAGACAGAACAATAAGTATCAAGCCTAGTAATGGATATGGATGCAGCTGCCAGGCAGCTCATTTCCAGAAAACCTGAGCCAGCCAAATGCTTTTTATGCACTTGAACTTGAACAATTCCTTATATTTTTGTCATGTGTTTTCTTATCTGTTGTTTTCCTTTTACAATATTTTTAATTTTAGTTAATTTAGTTATAAGTTTTTAGTTCAGATAAATTTTTTTCAGATTTTTTGTTAATAAACCTCCTCCCAGACTCATCATTGTATGTTTCAGATGTTCAGTTTATGTATTGTACCTTTTAATACTAGATTTGTTTTTTTCCCTGTCCATTTTTGTTGCCTAATTTAACAGGACTTTCAAATACACTTTTTTGATCTTTTGATGGACTGCAACTGTCTTGTTAGTCTTTACTCCCATTGCTTTGGAGTCTTGCTCTAGAGCTAGCCGTTTCTGTAACAGTCAGATTTCCCATTTCTTGACCCTCTGTGGTGTTGCTCTAGAATTTGTGCTTGATTTCTGTTCCATGAATCCTGCTTCTGTATCTGAGGATTGCAGATAGCCCACTCCATACACAGATTTCTTTGCTCTATTTTCTGACACTGTACAGTACACTGCACCAAAGAAGTGGTGTTTCTTTCTGGAAATTCAATGCCTTGTAGCCCTTTTTACCCCCCTCAAGCACAATGTTACTGTGACTCTTTGTTCCTTTGACCCTTCTTTGTTCTGTATTTCATGATTTCTCCAAAAGTTTATCACTAGTTCTACCACTTCCTGTTCATTTATTTGCCTTGGGGTCTTCACCTATTTTGCATTATTTCCTGCCTACTTTTCTCTCTTGCCAGGACCTATACTTGCTCTAACATCCGCTTCTGTGAGAGACAAAGTATTACCAAAGGGTTTGATCCAGAAAGCACTTAATGGGAGCACTGCACATGCTTGAGATCAGTGGCGATATTCAGGTATACCACGCTGAAACCATGTGTTAAAATTCTTTGCTGGGATAGGGAACAGGCCATTGTCAGGAAGCCTGCCTCTTGCAGTCTTGCATACTTTGCTGTCTTCTCATGTCACAGTTGATCTTGAACCTTCTTGTGACCCTGACCTGCATATTCTGCATGGGAGGGGTAAAGTTCTAACTGGCATCCCAGTGAAGCAGGTTCAGTGACAGATCAGATGTTTTACATACAGTCATTAAGGTCTAGATTTCCTCTATCCTGCGTAGAAAGAATAATAGGATGTGCAAAAGCCAGCACACTAGCTTCCAGACAGAGAATGAAGTGAGGTGACTTACTCAACCATTTCCTTGCTCAGGGGTTAAATGCCTTCTGGACTGCAGAAATGCATCTTCTTTCACATGTCATTTGGGGCTCTAGTGTTTCTCCTGGAGGCGCCTGATTGCACCTTCCTGCAAAATGCAGCCAGAGATAGTGTTTCCCATTTGTCCAACATCTCAGCACTTAAAGTGCAAGCACTGGATATGTGCAACTGTCTTGTCTAGATAGCTTCTAGTTGTTTAAGTTCCTTCAATGACAGATTTAGGTATTTAGGGTAGAAATGTATTTGTGGTTAGACTACTTTGGTGACAATTTTGAATTTTAAAATTTTAAATGTAAGTGATGTTTTAGATATAAGCAGAAACTTACGTTCTGCCTAGGTTCTTTTATGGCTTTACTCTTTAGTGATGCTTATGTATTTAATATCCATATAATAAATAAAAAAAATAATCCAAAACCAATAAACCAAAAATCCCCCAAACTTACTCCCCAGAGCTCCAATGGTTATGTAGTCATTAGATTCATGTGTTTGAGGTTGCCGTTCTGTCCCCCACTGCAAGTTTGGATGCTGGAAGTTCACTTCACCTCTGATGTCAACCTCTGTCACTTTTTACACTCGTTCTGTTCCTCTTTACAAGCAGACTAATACTATTGCAAGCCCTAGCTAAGAACGTGTGTGTTTTCCCTTTTGGGTGTTATGAGCAGCAAGCAGTGCAGCTTTATTGACTCTCCCATCCTTGTAATCACAATAGAATCAGCAGTGTACCACAGTCTTTCTAATCCTGTTAATATCACTTGAATTCTTTCATAGATTTACTTGATTTGAAACCAGCCCCGAACAATGGAACTCATGGACGCCTAAACCACCTCTTAAGGAATCCTGTTTACACCCCCCAACATCCCAAAGAAACAAGCCATCCTTCTGAATGCTCTGTCGTGGGACAAAGAGCCTTCTCAGTGAGCCTTGGCTGCTCTTGCAGGGCAGGGGTAAGCACTGAAATTGTTAAAGCGGAGGCAGACAGCTGTGTTGTGTTCAAAGAGTGAAACTCTCTGTAGTCTCCTGTGTTTATCCACTAGTTGGGCAGTTCTGTACTGTTGGTTTCAAAATGAAATCTTGCCTCGGGTTAGTGGGTACTAGCCTATATTTGTATGTTCATTTTTGCAGCCTGCTTATGTGAAGTCATATTCAGTTCTGAAGAGCCTGGAAGATGCCACAGAAGCAAGCTTTGATGGGGAAAAAATTCAGTTCTTGCATGCTTTACTTAATTATGATGAAGTTTCCCTTCTGTGAATCTTGTGTGTTTGGGCTGTGGTTTTCAAAGCTGTAGATTTGCTTGTGGCAAAACCAGTTTGTTTCTGCAAATTCTTCATAGCCCCTCTCCAGTAGATGTCCATATCCCTCTGTACAGGGACAACTTGTGAGGCAGATGTTACATTCAGTACTTCAATTGTAGTAGTGGCTTATAATATGTTTGTAGTACACTTAGTAGAATCTCATTGGTTTTGCTTTATAATTATAGGGCTTGCCAGTAAGGGATTTTCATCAGCGTTTAAATCTCACTGAAACAGAAGGTAAGAACTTTAGATAGTAATATAAAGTTGTAACAAAAAATGTAAGAATTATTATAAGTGTTTATTAAACTTCTGAGCAACTCTCAAGTACATGAGATAAAGATTCTTTGAAATACTTGCTAGGATTACAGTTCTGAGGTTTTCATATACAGTCCTACTGAACCCTTTGTTCTCAAATAAGTGTGTATCCTTATGCATGTGTCTTTATGGCATATGTATTATCTGATACTTTTGACTTTTCTAGCACTGAAGTAATGAGCTTTTCAAGATGGGAAGCAAAAGTGGTATATGGGGAATGCACCTGAGAGGAAATCCCTGCAAATACTGACATTACAATGGCAGAATACTCTTAATGAAGCACAAGGGGTATTTTATGTGGTTGTTGCATGGTCTCAAGCTGTTGCTTGTTTTATGTATGCTTTATTTCCATTCATTTGACATACCATGTTTGAGCTGCAGTTTGCAATCCTGTAGATGTGCTCATGACTTGTAAAACAAAATAAACTGTTTTGAGCATGGAGCAGGTAAGACAATAAATAAATCATGAAAACTATAAGTCAAAATAGAACGTAGCCTGTAGTGCTAATGCCTTAAAAGAAAATCAAGATTATTAGGCTGTCAGAAAGAGAAATAGGCTGAGACCTTGCATCATGTGTGTTCATAAAACCTTGGTTTTTATGCAGATAAACTCTGTATTTGGCAACACCCCACTGTAGCTCACTGGACTTAAATGCCAATAACTGACAAGATCCAGTGATTGCTGCTTATTCAGGGCTGATTTAAGGCTTCTGTTAGTTTGTGTAGTTTGTCCTGGCACCAAGAGCAGATAGAGCTTTCTTGAATCTTTTCCACTAACAACAGCACATCTTTTTAAAATGTGTCCCAGTACCCTTTAAAAATAACTCTTTTTAGAATTAACACTCACGAGAACAGCAAAATGAAATCCAGTTAGTACAATACAGTGTGTTTTCCCCGAAGCATGTAAGATGGCTTCACAGGAACAGACTGCTGATGTGTAGGTGGATGTTTGAGTGCTAACCGGGCTTTGAAGAAATATGGCAAGGCCAGGCACACAACCTACTTCAGTTCTGTTTTGTACAAATAGGAGCCTAAGTCTCTAAACCTATGGTTATGAAACAGTAGGATTTTGGCTTAGGTTATCAGTGAGAAGTGGCTCAGGACTAACTTAATAGCAATAATTTCTTTAAGTTGATGAATTTAAACACTTTTAATTAGATACAAAAAACATTATCACAGATAAAAGATTTATAGTAACCAACCTAGATGGTTCTTAGCCTATTTAGAACTTATTAATTACCTCAGTTTGCATATTCTTTCATTGAATGTCATAACCTGACGGCCTGTAAGAACAACATAATATCAACTGCATTTTTAGTCTTACAAAAAAATGTTCAGTTTTTCCCTCATAGGTGAGAAATAAATGTAATAATCTTGACATTTTCTTGTGTTGTGGAATTACTGTGGGGAAAAAAACCCTGCAGCATTCATTGCTCTATTTGTTTCCCCATTTAAAACAGTTCTCTTGAAACCGTAGTTCTGCATAACTTGTGGTTGGTAGTGACCTGTTTAATGGAACACATATTTTTACACCTTTTTTTATAATTCCAGTTTTGTAATGATTGGAAATACTTGAATTTTCAAAGGCAAAGTAATATTGTTGTTTTAACATATTTCCATGAAATTCTGGTTTTCCTCAAGTTTGTATTTTACATCAGAGAATTCAAAACTTGAAAACCTTCTTTTTGCTTCCAGTTGGCAAAAATGTAAACATTCAATGTTTTGATGAAATTGAAATGCACCTTAGGGGTTAAAATCCGAAACATTCTACTGACATTTGACTGCAGCAAATAATTGCAAAAGCATGTGTTTCTTATGACTGTGTTTTGTTACTTCTTTGTTTTTTTTTCTTTAAGATAAATGATATTGACTCTAAAGTAGTTATGTTGCTAACTCTGCCTTACTTTTCAGCTTCTGTCTAATGACATACCCTCTGCTGATTCCACATAGCTTCTTTCCTGTACAGTTTTAAAAGAAAGACTTCACTCTTCATTGGATGCAGTAGTTTGCCAACAAACAGGCAATGCCTTAGGCAAGAGTCTGTGAAAACCTCTGTGCAGTATTGTGCATAAAATATTTGGAGATATCTTTCTCTGTATATAAACTTTATAAAGAGAGGTGGTCCATGAGAAAGAGGGAGAAGAAAGGCTTTGACTATCACATTCATTATAAAGCAAGTCCTTGCACGTTAGAAAATTCAACCAGTCCTTCAGTGTATTGTTTATTTATATCTCTATTTCTTAGTCCTTTAAATGTCACTTTTACATATGACTTTGTGGTTTCTGCTAAAATAGTCCCCTCGGCAAATTTCAAAACACCACAGTTGGTTTCTGTTCTATCTAGGTGTTACTTAAAAGCAGATCCCACGTTATATTTAAATTAAAACACAAAGTCAACAAAGATTCTAACTTTGCAACTTAGATCCATCTCCTTTTATAAATGGCAAACATTTGTTTTAAATATAAGCTTAATTTGTACAGTGTTAAGTTTAAATGATTGCTTTATACTGGCTTTGTAATTTATTTTCTTATCATAGAAACTATGCTTTTGATATAAGAATGACAATTTTTGTCATCAGTTACTGTGACTTCTCTGTTTGGAAATTGGAAATTGAGGCAACTGTAGGTGTATAAAAGAGGAAGATGCTTAATAACCAATATTGACTGAAATGTTAAAAAGCACTATTTCTGCCACAGTTAAGAAGACAGAGGAACTTACTTTGCCCTATGGACGGCCCAGGGTTCTGCAGAAGAGCCATAATTACTGCCTTCTTCACCATTACCGCTATGTGAGTGCATACAGTAAGGACTACAGGATGTCTCTGTGGAGTGCGTACTCTGTTAACAAAGATGTAAGTTATTCCTGAATGCTTCTTAGATCTGCTCACAATACTATCTTCCAAGGGACTAAATAGAACCATGTGTGATGAAAAGAGGAATTGTGTGTGAACTTTTCTTCACTGTCCTATATTAATACGACTCTTTAGTGCTTCTTGGAGTGAGATGCAGCTTTGCCTTCAGAACAAGCAGATCCACCAGAAAGTGAGGAGCCCATTGTCATTGATATAGAAGCCCTATGAGTCTGCACTGGCTTACTGATTGGCAGTGTAGGTCTGCCATAGCAGTCTGCCAGTGCCGTCCTTAAAGCCTGGTCTCAACACCAGTTTCATGGTCTTAAAGAAATGTTTGTAATGTGGCAGGATCCTTTGCTTGATCCTAAACACTTTGAGGTTAGTGGCATGAAGCAACCAGTTAATCTGAACAAGTGGCCAAGTGGAGAGAGATTGCTAACACATCTTGCTGCCTTTGCTAGTCTGAACAGACAAGTACCTTTACAGTATATCAGGTTATCTTTAATGGGCACCTCTAGGTTCTCTTTTGGAAGATGTTACTTTCAACTAGAATAAAATGCTGCAGTTCACATTGTTTCCAAAATATATGAAATAGATGGGAGAGCTCATTTTCCACTGACAAAAGAGGAACATTTCTTGCATCTTAGTTAAGTGCCTTCACGTCATTAAAGGCAGTTGCAGCTAAATATTGAGTTCTTCAGTCCCCTACACCGAAGAGAATTATTGTATGTTAACTATCTGTTTTACTGATGATACTTTCTTCTCGCCAATAGGACAAATGGGTTTCTGATATAGAAAATGCCTCCAGCTGTTTACACAAGGATGTTCGTATTTCTTTTAATCATAACCAGACATGTTGGTTTTATAACAATCATCCTCGCCTAACTTATGGATTCCTTTCTCCTCCAAGTATGTATGTTGCCTTCATTGTACTGCATATTTGATTTAAATGATTTGCAATGTAGTAGGTATAGTCCTTTATAGGTATTCTCAATAACTAATCAGAGTATGAAGTAGTAGTTGCTGAGTTGTTGCAGTTCACTTCAGCACATGAGAAAGAAAAACTTTTTAGGCACTTCAGCAGTTGGTGGGTTGTCCAAGGTCACTTAGTACTTTCCAAAAGCTTTGGAATTTACCAGGTTTCTAAAGTGGCACCTCATAGAAGAAACTGGAAGGAACATCTAAACCTTGAGTCAAGTCTGGCAAGCTAGTAAATTGCAAATTCACTTTGTGTGAGGGGTATTACTTGGAAACATCCAATGTAAAATTTAAGGATGTTTCACTTGGTAAAAAACCTGCCTTGATAAGTTTATTTTATATTTGAAATATACTGTTGTGTGCCATATATGGTCTTTAGTGAAGCAATTCAGCATTGATCTGAAGAACATAGCTCTGATTCTCAAACATGTTACAAAATACTTAGCTGTTTTGAAGTGGTTATATTGTTTGTGAACTGTTGCTGATGTGATTTAGAAGCATTTTACATTGACTTTACTGCATAAAGTACTGAGTAGTAGGTTATTTAAACATCCACATCAAGTGTAATTTGCAAAGCTCCAATAGAGCTCCTATTTTTATGCCTAGATTTAGCGGTCAGAGCAAATTGGTCTGACGCTCATGAAGTGAATTTTACTCCCTTCCTCACAACTGAAAAGTCTGTTCTGATATTTTTAAATCTCACAAAAACTTGTCCAATGTACATCTGACAAGAGCAGTTGCTGCTGCTGCTAAGATTGTTTATTTCGGATGGGATCCAGCATGTGCTGAAGTTAGCACTTAGACCCACATCAGCTTTGGAAAGTGAAGTTAGGTCAGCTCCACTTACATGTTATTACACCAGTCTTTCGAAAATAAAAGTTCGAAGTAACAAATCCAACTAATTAATTGCTTTTTTTGTTTTAGATTTCATGATAGGTGGAAAGAAACATCAGTATGATGCCTTGCTTACCAGCAACATTGTGCCAATGTATCCTGCATTTAAAGGTATTTATTTGTATGCATATTTTGTATGCACAGTTGAATATAAGAAAGACTACTGTATTTGTTTTTGTCTTGCTTCCAAACCATGCAAATGATTCCTGCTTCAGCTATCTCTTGTAAAATAAGATCTCCCTCAACTGTGGGCTTCTTACCTCAATGAAAAGTTTCCTGAAGTAGTATTATCACTCTTGTGAAAAAGGTCCACAACTGTGAGCTTATGGTTCCTAATCAACTGGCTCATTACATGGGAGTATAGTGCAAGACATTTAATGTCCGGCATCTTAGTTTGCATTTTCCCACCTACCTAAATGGGATTTTATACTGAATATCTTCTAGAGAACCCAGATACCATATATAATTATGTGAGTTAAATTAATTTCCAGTTCAGGGATGTCTTCTAAACTCAGATGAGCTTTCAGGCAAGAATATAGGGCCTCAGTTACTAAGGAAACAGGAAAATAATAATGTCTCAGAAAAAATATGAAGACCTGGATTTCTTGCGTGAGGGCAACTAAGCATATTCCTAGTGAAAAAGAAGGATGACTGTAGCATTTCCTCTGGACAAAGAGATGTCCTGTTTTGTAAAGGAGTGGAGGTCAACCCTTAACTGTAATTAAAAGTATCATATTGGTAGGATAATTCCCAGCTCATAGGTGTGGATGACAAAGGTAACCAGGCCAATTTGATAGTGTGGCAAGACACAGGTTGCCTTCCCTCCTCTAGCTGCTCTGTGATTTGCTTTCCAAGGACAGAAACCCAAGGACACAATGGAGCAGCATCACTATGCCTCAATTGGTTTGTGGTTAGGGTGGCTGTGAAACCATGATGGTAGGAGATACTGCAATGCATGCTGCTGCTCAGTTAGATGCAACCTTTAAGAAATATAATCACCCATATACCTTATTATTTTCCTAGCTTATCATGTCTGTTTATAATCCTGAAAAATCTGTACAGTTGTATTAACAGATTCTACCTCGGATGTGTTTCCCACTTCCATTACTGTGTTTCAGTGTTATGGAACTACTTTCATCAGTACCTGCTACCTGAATATGCTGCAGCCAGGAATGGTATCAATGTAGTCAGCGGTCCTGTGTTTGATTATGACTCTGATGGGCTCTATGATACTCCAGAAAAGGTGAAAAGGTGGGAACCTTTCCACATTCTAATCCTTTGTTTCTTTCTCCCATTAGTGGTCAAAAAGTAATTATGATATTTGTTATCAAGGAAAGCATCTTGTGGACATGAGCCCTTGGTAGGTTATATGAGTTCAGGGAGACAGTCAAATGGCCCTAAGCAGGTACAGAAGTGTAAAGCTAAGAAATAAGCTGCAAGCACATAGAGAAAATGCACCCTCAAAATGTGTCATCCTAAACTCTGAAGGTGAAGTGTAAGAGAAGCTGTTGCATGTGAAGAACGTCTGCTAGCCTGAAATCTTACGATATTGACTCTAGGAGCAGACAAGGCATGGGCTTATCCCTGGTGGCACAATTGGCACTTCCTGACCTGGCAGTGTTCCACTACAAAGCTGTGAATACAAATAAACTAGTTAGCAAAATTGGTTCAAGCCAGCAGGCAGCTGGTTTTCTGGACTCTGACTGAACTCTCTGTGTGCTGTGGATTCTTAAGGCATTTTTATGATAAATCAGTTTGTTACACCTCATCAAACCTGTTACTCAGATCAGCCTACAAGCCAAACTGAATTTGCGAAATAGTAATCTGGAATTTTCCTAAGGTCAAAGCTTTCTTTGGACTAAAAAAGTGGATTGCTAAAATTGATATGGCAGAGTATAGCTGATTTGCTGTTATTGTTCTTTGGGTAAGTATGTTTTGGTGGATTTACAGAACAATCTTTTGTGTTTCAGACACCCCAGTAATTCAGAAGTTCCAGTTCCAACTCACTACTTCATTGTGCTGACTAGTTGTAAAAATACTTCTGAAACTCCTCTGGAGTGTGAAGGGTCTCTAGATGCCTTGTCTTTCATTGTACCTCACAGAGAAGACAACAGTGAAAGCTGTGCAGTAAGTAGCCATCTATTCAGTCCTCACATACTTCTGAAGTCAGGCTTGAGCTTGGAAATTAACTAGTAAGACTGTAAAGTGGGACAGTCTATCATGATCACCTTGAGAGAGAAGACAATATTTTTATAAACAGATGTATGTTAAAGCCTGTATATATACTCAAATATGAAAATAGATGTTCCCTGTTCAAAGAGTAAAACTTAGGGCTAGCAGGGTAGAGTCAGACTATTTTGAGACCATTAGTGTGATGCACACAATGACTTCTGTAGCACAGATATCCAGTCAACAGCTGAGAAGGATGAAGAGCTTCTGGGAGAAGATGAGTCATCCACCAAGGAAGGTCAGCGCTAGGTCAAATGTGTGCTCAAAAGGAGAAGGCAGAAGTTCCTGAAGTGCATTGGTTGCTTCTAGTTCAAGAACTTTGAAATCGTGACTGGAGTGCACATAGCTATGCTCCATACAAACCAGAACAAAGCGTGGGAAGGCTTTAGACCTATCCTACAGCGAAGAATTACACAACTCGCTGCCCAAGTCAGGCTCAGAAATAGTTTTATCATAGATGCTGGACATCACCTGCTATTCCACATTATCGCCAACTTCCACTGGTGCAGCTACGCACTCTGTGTACTTCAGGAAGTAATAGCAAGTATTAAACTCTGGCAAGCTTTTAACTATTTATAAGTCATTGCTCTCCGTTAAATGTTTACCAACAGTTACTGCTTTCTGCCTCTATAAAATGTCTTTTGCAAATTTATTAAATACATGTCACAGAAAAAGATGTTTTACAAACCCTTTTATTCCTCTTCTGTCCCCATAGGATGGAAAGTCTGCGTCTGTGTGGGTTGAAGAGAGAATGAAGTTTCATACAGCTCGGGTCAGAGATATAGAACTACTTACTGGACTCAGCTTCTATCAAGACAGAAAACAGCCAGTAGCTGAGATTTTACAGTTAAAAACATATTTACCAGCTTTTGAAAGGATCTGAATTTTTTCCTATGGAATGTTGCTATCTGTTTCACAACTGATTTGTAAATAGACTGTTTTTAATTAATGATTTTTTTTTTCTTTTTTTTAAATAAGCTGTAACATTTATTGAACTTTTGACCAAAATGCCAGTAGGGAGGAGTGGGTGCCGTATTTCTATCTCAGGGACTCCTGGTGGACTATGTGTGAAACACAGGATGGCAGCTCCTGTCATTCCCACTTGAATGTGGTAGAACCATGTCCATTATCAAATGCTAACAGCCTTTGATCATCATAGTCTGAGACACGAACAAAAATGTTATCTTTTATATGAACTCGAAAGGGAAAGTTTATAAAACATGGTTTATGATCAATATTCTACTTCCAAATATGAATGCTTAACAAATACAGATCTGGGAAATAACTACATACTTGGTGACCATTGAAATATAAGGAGCGAGCACCTCTCACTCCAATTTTCCTTGAAGCATGAATTATATCCTGAGCTTTGGTTCTTATAAAATAATGGTCTGAGAAACTATACTGAAGTTAGACCAGTAACTGGAGCTTCCCCAACACAGAAAAGATACCTAGCCGAAGTCGTGTTAGCTGGGAAGCTTTGGTATGTTGCTGCCCTCTGGTGTCTCCAACACTTAAGGAGAATTTGATGCACAGTTTGCATGTAAGTGCATCCTCAGAATAATCAGGCATTGGATGCATCAAGTCACCTGCAAATCAGAAGACATTAATTCAGGAATATCTCTGAGCTTCCAGAAACGATTATAATGTTTCTGTGATATTACTTCAAATTAAACTTCAATTTAATGCAAAGATTTTGGTTTCTTGGAACAAAGATATCTTTCTCAATTTGGTGCATAATTTTGTCAGCTGTGGTTTTGAAAACCGATTTTTGTCAAGAAAAGGTGATTTTTGCCCTAAGATTGTTTCCTTATTAGACTGGTAAGATTATCTTCTCTAATGGCACATCTCATCACTGCAGTAAATGCCCACAGGCCATTCACTTGTCAGTTGGTGGCAAATGACCAGATCAGAGCTGTGTTTGTAGCTGTTCTTAATGCACCATCATCCAAATTCCAGCTCACGTAAGTTACCCATCTTGAATGCAGACATGGCCACATGTAGATTCTAAAGAAGCATGTAATAAGCTTTCTTGGAAGCTTTCAGGCCACACAATCAGCTGCTACAGGCACTCAGGAGTGTAGGAACTCCCTCCTTTTCCAGTACACATGCTATCACCTTTGTAATTCTTCCACTCTCCCTAAAGGTGATGAGCCAGAATTGGCTCTGTTATGTGTAAAGCTTGGCATAGTCAATTACACATTTATGCTCTTATTTAAAGAGAAGAAAATACATCACGCACAAGTATGTTAGAAGAATGAAGAGCCTGTGACTGAGCAGGGAGGCATTTTGCCTTACAGCTTAGTCAGGGGATCTGGGAGGCTGGATTCAAAGACTGCTGGAAGTCAATAGAAGCTTTTCCATTAACTTCAGTTTGAGTGGGCTGAAATCCTGGGACCATTTTTAGTTTTAACCAAATGTATTTTCTTCATCTTCTGTTACAAGCATGATTTTTTTTTTTTCCTAAAGTAGTTTCACTGTGTGAAATTCAAATGTGTTTGTAGCAACCTCACATTATGATACAACTGTGACAACATTATTCAGTGTAACTGCTTCGTAACATTGCCTGTGACCAATAAAACCATGAGAATTAGTATGCTGTTCATGACCCTTTCTGTACCAAATGCTACTGGCTAGTTAAAACAATGGTGCAGATATAGAGCACTGTTTTGCATTATTTTGGAAGGGTGGGGAGGGAGTTGCATCAATGCCTGCTTTCTGAGTTGAAAATAACTTCTCTTCCAACTGGAATATTGAGGTTATTATTGGAAGCCATCATTAGAAGGAGAAGGTGAAGATGTTCTTAAATTTTATTTTATTTTTTTTTTTTTTAGAACTGGTACTGTCTCCTGAATGCAAATGACAGGTGTTAACCTCCTCAGAAAGTGAAGCAGTGCCAGTTTCAGTTAAGAGTCAGGCTCGCCTCATCCTTGGGTAAAGATGGAATAGGATAGGCTTCAAGCAGGTGATTGCTAGTTTGACCTAGGGAGGACTTTGGAAGGGAGAGCAGCTGTGAAAGCTGTGAAAGGTCATTGACAGGGTACTGGCTGAGAGGGTTTTGGCATATGTCTTTGCCAGAAATTGACAAGTCAACTTGACAAGGAAAAGAACTGCCCTGATTTAATGTTACTGTAAACAGTTTTGCTTCTTTTATTTCATCTCTGCTTTTTTAGAAACATCTGTGGTGCTGGTGGCAGAGCACTGAATGACTGCTGATGCTAGTTATGGTATCCAGTAGCTGGCAACACCCCAGGATGGCAGATACTGAGTTCTGTTTTCAAAGCCAAATGAGTGCCAAGGAGCATGCTGTGGCCACCGCCAAACTCATAATTCTGGGGAAAAAAAACCAGCCCTACAGCTTTTACATCCAGTCTATCTGGATGTAAAATATTTTGTTTCAGTTGATGTATGGTATTGGAGCTCCAGTGAGCGTTCTTAGTAGGTGAAACCGGAACGTGCCATAGCAACATTGTCATGACATGACTGTCAGCATCAGCATTATTCAATGTAACTGCTTAATGTCAGCTGCTTCATAGTCTGGCCTTCTTGCACGTAAAAAATAAAGACAGTGGAGGGGCAGACTGAAGGTCATCAGTCTGGATGTGTCACCAGGCCTTCCCAGGGAAGGCACCAGGAGATGCTGTGGGCTGTAGTTGGTGTCCAATTATTACAGTGAAGGTGCTGACCAGTCTCTATCTCCTAAGTAATGATATTTTTCTTAGGGCAAGGAAAGGACAACTGAGGAAGGTGTGTGTGTGTGTGTGATAGGAGCCTTCACAGACATTGAAGATTGTTTCAGGGTTGACAGAGTGAATCATAAACCACCAGGTTGGAATGGACTTCAGGGATCATTTGGTCCAACTTCCTAGGCAAAGCGTGACCTAGACTAGATGTCCCAGCAGCCTGTCTAGCACTGGGGAATCCACCACTTCCCTGGTGAGATAATTCCAAAGGCTGTTTGCTCTCTTTGTGAAAAATTTCCTCTTGTGTCCAGTCAGAATCTCCTCTGGAGTAACTTGTGCCCATCACCCCTCATCTTGTCCATGTGACTCCTTATAGAAAGGGAGTTGCAGTCTTCTCTATAGCCACCCTTTAATTACTAGCTTTGCTGTTAAAAAAAAAAGCATGTGGAGTTGTGCCTTCAGAGGTATTTGGGTGGTACAGATTTATGTTGCCAGCTGCTCCCATCAGTAATAGCAAGATAGTTAATTCATTCGACTAATGTGTCACAGGTTTCTTGTTCTTATTTACCTCAGGATCCACTGCCTTTTAAGGAAATGAAGCAGTGTCTAACTACTTGTATTTCAGATGGTCCTGCTCTGGCAAATCACTTCTAAATGCATCCACTAAACCACTGTGTCCAGCCCAGTGCACAATAGCTGTCTGCTAACGGCACCTCCCAGAGGCTGCCCCGTCTCATCCGGCAAGTGGGTGGCCTGGGCTTCTTCCTCTCCTTAGTCTGAGGAGACCTGAAGTACAAAATTATCTCTTTAAATACAAGGTTATAAACTGGGCTTGGCAAGATGGGAGGAACTACCCCTCTGCTGCCTGGGAGGGCACCCACTTTTCCAGGAAAATGAGATTCATGGGGATCAGAAGACAAAAAGGAATATAAGAGAAAGCCTAAATCTGTGACCGTGTGGTTAGGGCAGTCGGCTGGGAAGACAAGTTTCATTTCTGACCTCCTTTCTTCCAAGATCTGTTGCAAAGCTCAGGCTTGTTGCTGAGGTGGCACCTGTATCAGTCTGGAGTGGATGCTCAGGGGTGACAGTGCTGTAAGGGACCTCTCCTGCTGCAGGGTCACAGTGCGGCTGCTGTAACAGTCTGTGCCCACAGCAGCACCACTACTGAGGTCAGGAAACTATTCCAGGGCTCAGGGTGAAGGCTATGCTCAGCTCTTTTATTGCTGTGCAAACTGTTTCTACCCTTCTGAGGAATTCAGGGACAGAATTAGTGTGAGCCCAGCAACTTGCTAAAGCAGAATTTTCCAAATATTTTTGTTTGGGTACCACCATTGCCAGTGGCAGCAGCAATGTCTCCTGCTTACCCTCATGCACCTGGCAGCAATGTCTGGGAGGTGTTGGAGCACCAAACTGAGGTGGCTTGTGTACCATGAGCAGTGTGTCTACTGTACTTTGGAAACCTCTGTATTACAGGAAACCAGTCCAGGTTTGGCATCCTGTTACTCAGACTCCCTTGGAAAGGAGTTGAGTGCCTCACTGAACCTCTGTGAGTCACCACACAGGCCTTGAAACTCAGGAAAGGCTGCTATGGAGACCACGGACAAACTTGCAATAATTATGGAAGCCTGGCAACAGATTTTAGAAAATGCCATTGTAAATTATCAAATTCCTCCTCAGCCACAACACGTGTTAAATGAGTATTGCTCTTTCTTGCAGGTTTGGTCCTTTCTATTTTTAGTTTCTCTGCCAAAATAAAACAAATACAGTGGGATGAAAAAATTTGGAGTCTCTCCAAAGCTCATGACCAATGTCCCCTGATGAGAAGACAGTGGTCATGTCCGTAAGGCATGTGTGCATGGCTGAAAGTCAGTCTAGATGGCATGAGACTCTGTGTTCATGGCACTGGCAAAGCTGTTCTTCAGTACCAGTCTCTGTGGCTTCAAAAGAATTTGGTTTCGTCTCTTTGTATCTCTCCCTTCTGGATGCCTTACCTCTGCCATCCTGCATCTGTACCAGAGCTTTGAATTTCTGGGTGATAGAAAGTGAGCTGCTTGAGAACAATGAATTCACTTTTAAACTTTGTGCCTGTTGGCTGCATAAGGTGGCACAGTCCACTACAAAATTTCAGATATACTCTTTGTTATAGTGCTGTAACTAAGTTTAGAACTTTACCTAGCCTCTTTACACTGGAGAATGTGTACACTGGGTTCTACAGTTCAAAATAAATTGTTTAGGGAGGTGAAAATTTTGATAATCACATACGAATGCATTTTACTTTGAACAATTTGTGAATGTAGCTGCATTTGCTGGTGATATCTGGCCCTCTTCTGGTCTGATGTGAAATAGCTAGGAAAGATCTATTTTGCTCAGTGTACTTTTTCTAAGGAAATATGGGCCTGGGGCAGTAGAAATCCAGGCAAGCCACCTGGAGATGAATCAGCTTTCCTAGGCTTTTTATGAAGTATTTCACATTTTGTAATTAGCTAACACTCCTGATGCGATTTTCAGGGACAAGAGTACTGAGAAGACTGAATTGCTGAATTACAGAAAAAATTCTGCAGAAGAAGGTTATGCTATGACTTTCTACAACTAAGGAAGGTTTTTTTCATATAAATTACTGTATATCCTGTGTATCAAACATGCCAGTGGAACTAATTACGGTGCAGATGTTAATCGTTTTCTTTCCTTGTACAAATGAACTGAAAGCACTCAGATGATTTTACATGCGTGTGAAATGTGCATTGCTAACTCCCACTGCTGGCTTCAACAGAACAGATATGCAGTGTGACTCTGTATTAACCACTTCATCACTGGGGAGAATAATTGTTCTTAGGATACCTCACAGAAATGAATGTTATCTTGGAGCTTATGTAATACAAACTAAGTTGTCCATAGCTTTCTGAAAAAAAAAAAAAAAAAAGGGAAAAACAAGAGCAGCAAAAGCATCATCCCAGAGCCCTTGCCCCCATATACTACAAGATCAGAACACATTGTAGCCAAAATAGCCTGATTCATATGGGAGAGGAGGGGTGGTGTTGTGACAATGAACACTCATGATGACTTCAGAGGAAAGTCAGCTAATTGATTGGATGGTAAAGACTGTATTTTGATTAAGACAAGAAGTTTGGCTGCAGATCTCAAGTTCCAGAGGACAGAACTTGGACTGACATGCTGTTCACATGGAGAAGAGTTTTTGTTTGATATAACACCTCTCAGTCTATGTAAAGGGCAAAATGAACAAACTTGGGAAGATCAGAAAACACCATGAGGAAGAAAATTTTTAGACATACCCAGTAGCAGGTTTTAAGTCCTTATAGAAGTTGGAATGACTTGCATACTCCATTTGTCATCTGCAGCCATAGGTAGCTGTAGCTCTGGCAAAGCAGCTGGTGACAGCAGTTCAGGTTTGGCTCTTGATGGAATTTACATTCATGTAGCTTGATATGTAGCTCCTTGAATGCAGAAAGTGTGGAGATTCCCACAACATCCAGAATGAATCCTTTACAATCACAATTTGCCAAAGCATCATCCGTGCCAAACTAAAACTTATGAAAGATAGACATTTTTGCATCAAAGACAATGGTGAACCCAAAGTATTAAAAGAAAAAAACCCTACATGCAAGAAAAAGCCATGTGGAGTTAATATCAGAGTCCACAAAAATCACAGACCTGTAGATATTTCAGCAAGAGCGCAACTGTTCCACTACTGAAAGGGCAGCAAAAGAGAGGCAGTGCTTTGGGATCTGGAGGGAACAGGTCTATTAGTTGAGAACAATCACATGACTTTTTAAACCAGAAAAAGCAGTTAACCTGTCTTGGCCAAAAGACTTGGATAAATATATAAAGAGGAAATGTTTTCCCCTGTTAATAAAAAGGTAAATTTTGAGGACTTGGTAGATAGCAAACATCTTCCTAAAGCTACATTGATTTTAGCCCTTTCTTTAGAAGGTGGTTTTCTTAGACAAGTAATATGTAGCATATTTTGATGGTATAAGAAGTGACACCTTATGTTTATAATTTTGTTGGAGTGTGTGGATGATAAGAATTTCAAAGCCGTTCCAAAAATAACCAGAACAGCAGTGCTAAGGCTAAATCACAACACAGAATATTTTTATGGGTGAGTTGTTTACCTGAGTATGTCTTAGACCTAGATCATTACTACTACTGAATAAAGTGTTATTCAAAAAAGTTGTAAAAACTTTGTTTATTTATGAAGGAAGTATATGTGCCTAACAAACCTATGGTATTTCTTAGAGCTTTTTTTGAGCCTAAGTAATGTACCTGTCCATGTACCAGACCCTGCTCCACAATTCAGCTGGGGGGCCAGCTGTAGTAGAGAGGATCTGGAGGACAAGGCACAGCAGCCCTCTTGCCCATTTGTATGTCTAAACCAAATACAAAGAAATGGGTCTCAAGTAAGGAGCTGGTTTTCTACAGTAGGTTTGGGTTAGATCCAGAGCATCAGGCTCAAAGTCCTATTTATCAGACCAAACCTACACAAAATGGATGCGACTCACTGTCTATGCATGTTGAAGAAGTCAGGGGGGAAATGAGTTTCTCTTTCAACACTTTAACTCAAAGGCTTACTGTACCATAATTAGTCAACTGGAAAAAGAGATGTAATTACATAAGATAATTTCATGGATTTCTGACAGATCCCAGATGCCTACATGTGAATCTGTATCCATCTAAAGAGAAGAAAGCTCTGCTCATCCTAAAACATGAACCTTGGAGGGCTGATTAGTTTTCAAGAAGCATGCAGGATGAAAATCAAGACATTTAAAATACACTCTTCTTTATTATTGCCTTTAATAAACAAACATCTCTTTTGGATGATTTTTCCAAGTACGTCTTGGTGGCAATTGTTGTGATATATTATGACTTATTGCGATCTTTTCCTTCAGGATGGGTGCGATTGGGAAGTCAGAGGCTGCTGAAGGAGGGTCTGCAAGGGGCTCCTGTTCTGCTGCCTGCTGCCCATTCAATGCATGGCAATGGCCCAAAGCAGGAGAGGAAGGGGATCAGTGAGACCCCATCCTGTGACTTGCAGCTGGTTCCAGAGGAATCTCAGCTGCATGCATGGGTGGGGTTTTTTTCTGCATCTTTAATATAGGTAACAATGATGCACAAAATGTCTAAGTAATGCATGGTGCTCAGACAGACCTGTGCAGCTCTCACTTTAACACTTTCTGAGAAAACAAGAAATATTCCCTACATCCCAAACAATATGCTTAGCTCACTCCATCCTTCTTAACAAAATATCATAAATTCTTTCAAGTGAGAAACTAAACACCTACCGCCAAAAAGGGCATAATGAGCTGCTTTGTCTTCATTTATACAGAGGCGAAGTTTTTGTACCTGGAGCACAAGGCGGCTGCTGCTGCAAAGGAGCCACACGGTGTCAGTGTGATGCAGAGAAAGAGCAGCAGCATCACGCCCCCCCGGGACACGGCCCTAGGTCTGGCAGCCCTCAGCAGCAGAGCCCGGTGCCAACTGGGACCCAACAGGGCCTGTGTAGTACCCAGCACAGGATGTATTTGCTGTTTCAGGAGTTGCTAGCCTAATACTCATCCAGGTGGTGTATTAAGTGCTATCTAGGTTCATTACTAGACTACGTTGCCATACTTCCTACACCATCTATTAACAGCATCATGTAACCAAAATTACATGCTGCAAAATTGCCTTGTCAAAAAAGCAATTTTTTATCTAAATGCACTCATGAAATAAAATGACAGACTGGCTTTTTCTTCCTTCTTGTTTTGGAGAAGGAGGAAGACAAAATACAGGTGCCAGTAGACAATTCTTTACCTTCTGACTAAAGGACAGGTTGTTTTCTACCATCCCAGAAGTTGTCCTGGTGTAAATATGCAGAGCACACTCACACACAAAAGAAAGACTGCTTTAATGAAGTCTAATAAATAATCTCTGAGACATCTTAGTGAAAACTGTTAACTATTTGGAACAAGAACATGCTGCCTCTCACAATCGGCAGTCACTGTACAGCACAATGAGATTTTATCGGCCAGCATTATGTTTGCTTGTTTGACTCTGATTTTAGTTGAGAGAGACATTGTATATGTCTCTGTGGTTGCTAGCAAATATACACAGTTTCTAAATCATTTTGTGATAAGGGCTGTGGAGAATGCCTTGCAGGAGCCAAAGAAAACATTACATAAATAGCCTCCAAATTGTTGCACGAAATTAAAGTACTCAAAGATAGAAGTCTTACTTGATTTCTGCATGTAAAAAGTCTATTAGTTCTTCATTCAGAAAGCAATTTTTTATCCAGAGAGTCCTTGCACTCTAAAGGCTGGCTGTATTTCCAAGCTAAGTTCCCCTATGTTCTACAGCCTTAGAACTTGGGGCCAAAGGTAGTCTAAACCAGTGTGACTGCAGTTATGTCAATTAGGTAGGCTGACCTACGTCCTGAAATCTGGCTGAAAAGCTGGTTCTTAGCATTTAGGGCAGAAGCAGGAAAACATATTTCATAGCTGCTGAAAGCTGCTAAATACCTGCTTTTAATAGGACTAATTTAAAACAACAAACATTTCTTTGGATTGTGCATTTCTTTCAGTGGCCCAATTAATGGGGCTGAGTAATGAATGGAGGCACCACTGGATTGCATTTACACTGCGGTACTGTGTTAGCAACCTTTTGGTCCTGCTCAGGAGGCTGTAAAATGCTTTGTTCCTCACAGCATAAACACTATTATACTACTATTAGGGTTGGATTTACTTACCATTAAGCAAATGTAAATACTCCTGCATTTGGCACTGCCCCAATAACAGAGAGGAGCTGAGGAATGCTACTACAACATGCAGCCGGAGGTTTCTGGGGGGACTTTTCTGAATTGTTCCAAATTCACTATTCTGGGGGTGTGGGCTTGGACTCGCACAGAGAAGAATTGAAATGTCCTAATGCTGGATGGTGCAGTGGAGATGGGCCTTAGTCATGCTTCTAAACTGTGTTCAAATGCTAAATGTGTTGAAGGCTTTAGTACAGTTTGGGAACAGGTTTCTTGAAGAAATTCCTGGTATTTCCTGGTTCCAGGCAGGCTGAAAAACATTGTGAGAATGTGGTGGCTTTTGGTATGTCCATTTATGGGCATGAATCAAAGGAACTGCAGGGAGGAAAAAAAGTGGAAAATGAGAGGAAAAATAAGTTAACTGAGCTACTTCCTCTCTCGGATTCTTCTTGGGTTTTGGGCAAAGCCTTGCACTGGTATTTCATCCCAATTTCCTGCTAACTACTTCCATATGCAGGCATAGTATAGCATCAGTTAAAGCCACATTTAAGCCCTGTTTTTAAAGAACTTAGGTTTTTGGTGGTAGGATGCAAAGTCAGAATGGTTGAATTATTACATGTTTAGGTAAGAACATTACCAACCCTTCTTGCATTTAATGTCCTTGTCAGTGCAATGGTACGAGTACTTTCTGCAAGTGCGATGTCTGAAAAAGCCGTGCTACATGAAAAAAAAAAATCAAAAGATCTAGTTAAGAGTATGCTATTTCTAGTGATGTCCAAAAGTTGGTTTTCTTAGCTGAGCCCCCGTCTTCATGAGACAAACAACTGGATACTGTTCAAAGACTTATTCGTTCCTCTGTGGTTACGGATCATTAAAAGTGGCTCATTCTTGAAGACTTTCTTAACTAGTGTCTTTTGGATGTTTCTTAGCTCTGAGGAATCTGACAAATTTCCATCTGGAGAGCAGAGCCTATTTCATATAAAAGGGCTATAATCCGTGTCTGTTGTTCACATCTGTATTGTGTTAGAAAGCTAAGCTGCAAATCCATGCAAAAGTGTTATGGTACAAAAATCTGAAATACAATGGTTTAGAGTTATTTCACAAATTATTTGATACTCTGATCTCCAGACACCTTGAATTCCTGTTTAGTGATTAATTGAATATCATGTATTAAATGATTACTGACTTTACAGTGGTCCTTTACCAACCGCATCATTAGTATTGCTGAAGATCCATTTTAAGGAGATAATAATTTGAATTAATATGCTTTCATATATTAATAAATTGCTTTAAAAGTACAGTAGCAAACTGCACAACAGGATTTTCTGAGGATGCAAGTATCCAAAAGCAAAATTCCAAAAGAAGGTAATTTGGAAGCAATGTGAACCAATGTTCTCTCCCATGTAAGTGACTTTGGACTGTCGAACCCAAGTATTTATTCTCGCATCTATGCATCTGAGGCACAAAGAATGAAATCAGGAAATATCTTTACAGATGAAAGGCTCACATTTCAACCATCATTTAAGATGCCATAAATTTCCCTCAAGGGCTCCTTATTCCCAGGGTACCTTTGAAAGAAAGTCTTACAAACAGTACAATGCCTACTTACACCTCTAGGAGAACTTAACAACAAAGTATTTAAATTTCTTTACCTTCAGAAGTCTAACACCTGAGAAGTGGTGTAAAATGCATGCTTCTGTCAGAAGAATACATGTGTTCCTGGGGGAAAAAACAATGAGTGCAAATCATTATAATGCAGCGATAGCTGAGATTTATGATCCTTCAAATGATCAGGGGAGAGCAACAACTTGCTAAACTGATTTGCATATGCAGCTTACTTCCTTATTTTAATTCACAGTGGTAACAGCAAACCACCATTGAAGCATTCTGACAGGAGGCCTCTTCTGTCCCTCTCCGCTAGCCTGTGAAGCAGTGTGATAATTTGTGAGATGGCAGGCAAAGCAGCTGCATCACTGCATTACCAGGCAGAGGGTAGGTCGTGGTCCCAACCTGTAGTGGGGGAGCCCCTTTGTGGGTGTCTAATTACAGATGGCCCTTCCTAAACCAGACTATTGCTACTACTCCCTGGCCCTGCAGCCTTGTATGACAGGAATAGCTGCTGGACAGTGCCAAGGGAGGCCACAGCCCTGTGCAGCTTAGGTTATCCCAGATACAGTCCATGCCGCAGGGGACCGGGAGCAGAAACTGAGTGAATCTCATAAGCCAGTCATGAAGCTCAAGATGTTGATGTTATAAGGATAAGGAATGGTCACTCATTATAATGTCTGATATAAATTTGTAAAAGAATGCAGGGCAGATCTGTTAATAAATGGGCTTGAGCAGCACCACAAACACCCCGTCTCTTAAGGACATTAATTCCAACCTGCTAGGTATATCGTGCTTCTTTCTGTTCTTCTGATCCTAAGGGCTTCTACAGTGATGGCTGTGAATGGAGTCCATGTACATCCTGTCCTTACTGGAACTAGAAATTACAGTTTTCTTGTTATTTGGGGGTGGAGCCATGGTAGCGGTTGGAAACCAGTCCTTGGGGATGTAGGAGTGTTTGAAGTGTTGCCAGGATGAACTGAATGGCCGCATCGTATTCATAACCTGAAAGAAAAAAACACCCAAACAAAAAAACAGAATAGAGAAAAATGTTGGAGAGTCTCAAGGAGTGTAAGAGCCAAAGGTTACCCAAAACTATTATTTCATATGGAACACAGAAAGCCACTTCCTCATGCCAGGAGAATTCCTCATGTGATTTAGAGGAAGGGGAAATGCTTCTATGGCCTTGTGCAAAGCCTGGTAAGGCCACTGGCAAGGGTCCCATTGACTTCCCATTAGTTTAGGGCTCTGTTGTCCATCATTAGTCAAAGGTAGTGTTACGCTGACTTGCTGCTAATGCTAGCTGAAATCAATGGGATTGGAAGGTATTCAGGAAGGATTTCTTTCACCACCAGGAAATTCCAGATTGAACTTGTTTGGCTGAAAAGGATTCTTGTTGGAGAGTTCTTGTTTTTTTTGAAAACAAGAACTAATGCTTCTAGTGCAAAGGTTAATTTTAAATTCAAAGAATTCCCTTGTCTTGATAAAGGGACCAAAAAAAAAAGTCTTGTTATTAATGTAGGACTTAGCACAGGACTGAAGCTTTCCTTTTAGCTTTAGGGGAATGAGGTGACTCACAACTGTCCTTATACTGTTTTTTGCGTATCTGAGAAGAATGTTTGGACCATTATCAAAATGTGTAGCTGTCACAACACTTCTTATCTGTGTGCCTGGAAGAGTTTGAATCGATGGATGCTTTACAAAGAACTGTCATGTACAGTGGTTTGTTCCTAGTGACCAAGTAGGAAGGTAACTCAGGTATTTGCCACCTGAGTTCAGTGCTCTGTCTACTATACTACACTAAAGTTTTACCTCAAGTAAAACTACATCTAAGTTATCCCTACTCTGCATGAAGATCATAAAAGGCCCTTTCCAACCTGTGTTATTCTGTAATTTTTATGATACAAGTCATTAGCTCTTCACTGAGAATTTTACCAGATTTTGGGCTTCTGGATTTGACTCTATAGAGTCAGCAGCCACTTCACTGCAGATACTTTAAAAATGTTTTTCTCACTTTAGTTGAAAACAAATTTTAAGCAGTGCAACATGTCAATGAAATTAAGCATGTTGTATGGTGTGTTACAGCAGGAGCTGAATGCTATGGTGACCAGCTGACTCATTTTGAAGTCACCACATGTGATGCATTTGGAAATTGCTGCACTTTCTAATGCAACACTGGGCTTGGCAAAGCAATCCTGGCCCTGCCCTCCATTCAGAAGGGTAGCAAACTACAGTTGGTTCACTAGTAACACAGTAAGTAACCATAAATCATTAGCTTAGGGGTAAGTGTATGTGCTCCTTGACAAAAACCCCCACCATGGACTACCTGATTTTCGTTTAGTGCAAAGCCAAACCGTTTTAGGAATATGTAAAATAGTAGTGAACACTAAAGGTAAATGAAATACCAAGCCATTTATATAAAAAATATAAATACTTTATTTTCAACTAAAAAGGTGCAAACATGTAACTTTTGGTCACACTTCTCAACAAATGAACTGTCCAAAAAGAGCCATTGTCAAAGAAAGAAACAAATGCTCGAGTGGAAAGACTGATGAGCTACAGCAGAGCCTTTTTTCTTAAAGCCACTTGTCCAATAAAGTGGAAGTAAATATATTTTGCCAGATGACTGCTTTGTAAGGATACAGGCACCTCAACTCTAACAATCTCCATCTTGTTCTCAACTCACCATTTGGCCCTATCTGAACAATTTCCACTAGAGTATGTATTTCAAGCTTTGAATGCATTGTCAAAACAAGCTTTAAATCCTACCTATCTTGTTCCAGAAAAGAAGGCTACCATTGAAATTTCAAAGCATTAAACAAAGGCACAAAACTTTAAATTAATTTAGATAACTGTACAAATATATATACACACAGTATTTACAATATTAATAAAGAGTAGCTTGTTACAGGTAAACTAACTGCCACAAGCTGTCCAGTCTAATAGACATGATTCTGATTCTTGTTGACCAAGCCATATGAATCAGAGCGTCAGAGCTGAAACTTTACTGTCCTGACTAACAGAACACCTTCTACTTAGCACTTTGCTGGGTGAGAGTTTTCATTCCAGCTGTTGCTGTTACTAACCCAGCACCAGCAAACATGCTAACAGTCTCCTCAATTGCACTACTAGATGAAGCACGCTGTACCACATTAAGGGAACATTTGCTTGAATCTGCTTTTCCTGCCTATTTCCCTTAACCCCTTCACACCACCTCATGAACAATGTGTTCTGAAGCTGTGTCTTGCTGTGGTCCCACTGTCCATCCGTTTCACCTTCTTCTTCAAACCATCATTTGGGGTCAGTAGAAAAATTGTCTTAAGTCACATGGAGCAGTTTGTTGAAATAAAAAAAAAAAAAAAGAACTGATTTAAATACCTTGTGCTATTGAATCATGTTTACAAAATGAGATGCAGATCAGTTCAAGTCGAGAATCTAGTTAGCTTCTCCTTCTGGCTTTATGCCATGTCTCCATACATCTTCCTGTAGTACAGAGACTCAAAGATGTCATTGTCTCCAGGGCAGTTGTAGTGGCATGCACAGGTCTTGATGAACATCATTTTCCTTTTCATGATCTCCCCATCAGGGCACTTGAACTCCACGGGGAGGGTGGCGGTTCTGTGGGGTGTGCAGCAGCGCCCGTCAGTGCAGACACCACAGAACTTAGCTCTGTAGGTCTTCACACTGGTGCAGCCAGACAGCTCAAACTTGATGGGCTTGGAGATTTTGGGGGTGCGAATGCACTTTTTGCCTTTCTGTTAGGATATAAGTGAATACAAAATGTTTACAAGGCAGGCTCTCACACAGCACTAAGCTTGCAAGCTAATGGCAGCAGTCATACTCATCCTTTTATCTTCACTAGGCAAGAGTGTCTTAGTACCATAACACAGCATGAAAGGAAAATTTGGGACATTTAATTGTAAACTATTTACCACTGGGATAAAACTCACATTTCAAGATAAACTACTTGAAACTAACTACCTGTCAGAACTACACAGTTTTTGGTAAGACACTGTTTTTTAGTTAGAAGATGGAAGCATCCCTGTAGATCATACATAATGATCAGACTATTTACCTTGATGTTCTCCTCCAGGTCTGCTTCGCAAGGTCTGACCATGCAGAGTCTACTCTGCTTCTCCAGTCTGCAGAAGGCATTATCATTGGTGACCCTGGTTGAGATGCCCATACCGCAGGTCTTGGAGCAAGCACTCCACTCCGTGGTCTGCACCAGACAGTTGGCACGCATCATTGTTGGGTCTGGACCATAAGTGTCTTCCAGTCTGTAAGCTGCAGGAGACAGATAACCAAGATGAGACCATCATCTGACCTCATGCCCTACTAAAGATTCTCTTCCCCTTCCTAGGAAATTTAGGCAGCGACAGCTACTGCAGCACTCTAGCTGCCAGAGTGCTCTGTGTCAACCCATCCCACTGTCTTCAACCTCCATGCAACGTACCCCTTCCCCCCAGGCTGCCATGTGCTGAGGGACCCCTGCTCACCAGCAAGCGCAGGTCCCACGGCAGTCTGCTCTTTGGTCTCATCACAGACCCACTCCTCGCAGCACTTTCCAGGGAGCTTCACCCGGCGCGGGTAGGGGCAGTCAGGGCTGGGCAGGCGGACGTCCATGCTGCAGAGGGGCACGCAGCCCACCGCCCCGTCCAGGCAGGTGCATTGGTACTTGCAGCTGCTCTGGAAGGACTCTCCGCTCCGGTACACCATACCGCCGAAGACGCACGGAGCGCCGTCCCGAGCTGCGAGGGGCAGGAGGCGGAGGGTGAGGCGAAGAAGTCTCCCCGGCTTCCTCCTTCGCTAGACCCCGGCCCGGCGGGACCCTGTGCCCGTCCCCTCGGCTGGCCCCGTCCCCGCTCACTCACCGGTGCAGACACCGATCCTGCGGTTGGCGGGGGAGCCGAAGTCGCAGAAGAG
>NW_009928092.1:8314-11265 GCF_000696875.1 Nestor notabilis | reverse complement strand
GGGGCATCAATTTGTTTTCAAAGTCAGGCATTAATTTAAAACAATGCTTTTAGCAATTCTACTTGTTTCTTTCTGAAGGTCTTTTTAATGGCATAAGCATCTGCATAGCCCATCAATCTTCTCTCTCTGATATCTTGAGAGCTATCTCTGTCATCATATAAGGGCTGCTTCAAGAGCATTTATTAATTCAACAGTTTCAGATATCTCATTATGCATTACCTGGAGAGCATCTTTCTGACTGGGGACACATACTTAAAGTTAGCTACAAATGTCACCAACTTTATTTTTCCTCTCTCACACATACACATCAAAACACACACGCCCACTCCAGAAACTCTCAGATATAATGTAAATATTGTAAATAATACTTTATTATTTACAGATTAACAGTATTATCAACATACTGGGCAAAGCAAAATGCCTTATGAGCAAGAACCATGTAGAGGCATGCATATTACACAGAGATATGCTCCTGCAACTCCCTTACAGATAAAGAAAATTTCTTTGTCTGCACTCGCGTCCTGTGGAATACTACACTGCTAAATTCAGATATCGATTGAGATCATTCCGCCAATCCACCTTGCATTCCTGACTGTTTGTAACTGGTTTTTGTTACCGAACAAAGATTTGCTGCAAGGAGTGGAAAAAGGAGACTAACAACTCTTGGTACTCTCCAAGGCATGGCCATAACTAATCTCCTCTCAGTCCATTTTCTCTACCCAGCAAAGAAGCAGACACTTGTAGATATCCTACCACCTGTCTTTCTTACCAAATTAGTAAATAAAAATAATAGAAACTTAAGACTAGAGAATAAAAATCAGGAGGAAATTAGCAACCTGAATAACCCAAAATTTCCAAAATGGTGCCAGGAAGAATTTATTTTTTTCCCTGAAGGTGCATGTAGTTTCTGCTGCACATGAATAAAACCATTTTACCCACTCTACAAGCATCGCCCTGGCAGCACCACATCCCAAAGTGGTCATAACCAGCCACTGTACACTTCTGCCAGCTTTGCAAAGGCTTTGCTTTTTGCTCACCTTCAGGCTGGAGCTGGGCAGTCCTGCAGCTTGATAGAACTGCCATTTGGAATAACCAGGAGCTTTAAAAAATTGCTTCAACCTTCTTCCCAGTGAACACAGATGAGCTTTTTAAGCACACCAAGCAACAATGCGTATGATGCACCAATTTTGTATTTGGCTTAAGTACCAGACTATTTACACTGTCCTCTTGCCTCTAGAAGTTCTTAACACAACCAACCAAAACCCGAAAGTATTTGTAAGGGTCCAATAGGGGGTTTTGTTTCATTTTGAGTTTTTTAGTTTGTTGTTTTTTTGGGGGGAGGAGTTTTAACTGATTTTTTTTTTAATCTTTTAAGCATTCATAAGCTGACACAGCTGTCTAAGGAAGAGCTTCATTGGGATGTTATTAATTAATATCCTGGACATTACACACCACTCCTTAAAACTACTGTGGATAAGCTGTCAAAGAGCTGCAGAGCCCACTCCAACTACACTGTCCCCTCAAGTGTTAAATGACACAAGTCATTACTAATTCAATAACTAATTATAGTATCTTTGTAAGACCCACCAGTTATATCGGTAAGAAAATTGGAAGAACAGAATGAGGAAGTGGAGAGAAAAAAAATAAATCTCTATCAATCATCCACTCATTAGAGTTACTACTGCAATACTCCAGATGTTGTAGATTTAAAAATATATCGAAATATAGCAAAAAATTCAGAGGTCACATCAGAAAAAGTTATGTATAAATATTGTACTTTAAAAAGCAGAGTATTAAACAGCTGAGGGAAGAGATGAGTAGGGTAGTCAGACATCCGAACACATTTAAATTGTATATTAGAAGAACAATATCCACATTCTTTAGCTTAATTGAGCCTTGTGAATATTATCTAAAACTTGGGCCTCTTTTGTTGTAATAAAAACAATGAAACACTACATTGTCCATGGTAATCATGCAGAGAATATTACCAATAGCTAGAAATCTAAGAGACATTTCCTGATTGTTTTCCCACATTGGTCAGTCTGTAAAGGTTGAAAACTGAACTCAAACCTAAAAATTAACATTTAAAATTTTGTTACAATTATCTTTTACTTAAAGACAGTAGGTTGCAAATGATTAACTATACCAAATCACTTTTTGTGATTCCAAGGAAATCCCAGATCACAAAAAATAAATACACTCTGTATTTCTCAAAAAAAAAAAAAAAAGAAAAAAGTTCCAGACACTTTTTAAAGTGAGTTCCAGAGCAATAGCCCAAAATCTGTGACCTTACTTTGAAGACCAGTATACACCTGAACAGAATGTCTGTATTGATAATGTAACAGATTTAGGATATAAGTATTAGAATGTCATATTTCATACCCTGTTATAAAGATGGCATTGAGTAGTCTTCATTGAAGAAGAAATACAACCTCTAAAGATAGCAAACTTAAATTAATAGTTGAATCCATGCATATTTTATTTAAAACAGTGCTGCTTTGCCTGCTCCAGCAATACAATACAGTGAAGCTTTGAGAAGTGCTTGTAAAATAAGAACATGAAACAAGTTTATCATATATTCCAGAAGTACTGAAAAATTATTACAACTTACCTTCTCTGTGCCAGGCCAAAAGCTCTTATTTGGTACTAAGTGAAATGAATGCTACATGCTACACTTTTACTACTAGCCTGGAGAAGAGAAGGCTACATGGAGACCTCATAGCAGCCTTCCAGTATCTGAAGGGGGTCCACAAGGATGCTGGAGAGGGATTCTTCTTTATAGGGACTGTAGTGATAAGACAAGGGGCAATGGGTTCAAATTTAAACAGGGGAAGTTCAGGCTAGATATAAGGAAGAAGTTCTTTACTGTGAGGCAGGTGAGGCACTGAAACAGGTTGCCCAAAGAAGTGGTAAGTGCTCCATCCCTGGCAGTGCTCAAGGCCAGGTTTGGA
>NW_009928092.1:2030-8255 GCF_000696875.1 Nestor notabilis | reverse complement strand
GATCATAAGGTCCTTTCCAACCCTAACTATTCTAAGCTATTCTATGATTCATAACACTGCCATTTTTCAATCAACTCACAGCTGAAGCTGGGAACACAGAGGTCATCATGAACCCTTCCTGCCTTTACCTCAAACTTCCCTTCACCTCAAGGACTAATTATTAGGCTTCTCTTTAACTTCTGACTGCATTAAAGAAAACTAATTAGGCCAAAATTGAAAGCAGCTGAAAATGCAGAGCCTTTCTTCTCCTACATTAATTCACAGTTTTGCTTGCATTAATGTTAACTGACTACCAATGAGTTGCATTTTATTTTCTAAATCATCACAGTGAATTGTAACCAGTGACATCAGTACCAGATTAATATGAGCTAATTCAGGGCCAAATTCTGCTTCCCATTACATGCTGGTGAAGTGAAGTAACACCACAGAGAGCAGTAGAAGTTAGTCTGAATGTGTCTGGCATAACAGAGATGGGGATCTTGCTTGTATTACTAAAGTTCTACTGCCTGCTTAGTGTCTGGGAAACACAGAGCAAATTAAAGGGCCTCAGACTTCCCTGTAGGAAAATTATCATTTTAAGCTTTTTCCAGAGCACCATCCTGCAGCAGATGCAGTTTGCTGACAGTCACTTAATACAATTATATTTGCCATGGGGATGAGTCTTGAAACATTACAGTTTTTATTTCAAAGTAATCTTTATCCTTAAGAGGAAAAAAACCCCAAGTCATGCAGATGTTAGTGTTTGCATTATCTGAATGTTTCCAGTCAGCGCCATTTAAAGAAGCATTTTTAGCAGAAGTTGGTTTCCTGCCCAGAATATGGTCGTGCAGAAATCATACAAATCATTGTCAAGTACATGCTTTTGTTCTTGTGAAAGCACTCTGAATTAAACCCATTGCTGAATAATGAGGAACCTGCTTCATCATTTCCTTGCTCTTGTGCAGCGCAGTGTCCCTTATTTTCATATTTCCACCCTGTTCCCTTCAGTTTTTTTGTTTTCTAATCAAACTGCTATAGGGCTGGGTTGCAGATGGGAAAAGCTCAGAACTGACATAATTATTGTAATGTATTCAGGTACCTAATGAAAACAAATCTATCAGCAGCTCCACTCCCCACTCCTGCCTGGGGGATTTCTCAGAGCTGTGTGATTTTTTTTCTGTTTAAGGAAAATATTCACATTTCCGATCATGAATTTGGACAAAATAATCACCATCTCAGAAAAATCATTAATTAAATATGCAGGAAAAAAAGCATGATTAGGTTAATCAGAGCATTTGTTCTGACGATTTGGAAATGCTGCTTTTTTGTTTACTGGTTTTGGTTTTTTTGCTGCAATTACATTTCTAAAGAAAATTATTACTACTTCAGTGAGGAGAAATCTTTCCATTGTGAGATAGTCAAAACCAGCAACATGGGTGCTGGGACAGCTTCAAATTCTTTGCACAGAGTGTTTAGTGGCCCCACTCCTCCCACAAATCCTTCCCAATTCTCCCTTTGAAATACATAAAGTTTTCCCAATTGGTTCATTTTCCTGCATGCATGCAGATGTGTCTTGGGTTTGGCTGGAATAGACTTAATTTTCTCCTTAGTAGACTTTTTCTACCACAAGTGCTGATCAGGAAGGTATGATTTGTGCTAACAGAGGGCATCTGCTGGGGCCAAGGCAAGTCCCGGGCAAGTGGACCAGCCCAAAGAGTTTGGAGGTCCACAGCAAGAAGGACAGAGAGACCCTCAGAGCCCTCTCACATGACTTGGAAGGATGAGGGTGGAATTGGAAAAAGCATGAACTCTGTCCTTGTAAAAACCAAGACAAGCAGTTTTATGATGAATTACATTTATCTGAGCATAAGCGATAAGCGTAGCTTCAGAAACAAATTATTTTATAGAACAAAGCAGAAGACAAGTTCCTATGGCATTAGGAAACACTATGATGAAGGTAAGAAGAGAAAAAGTGATTTTAAATTTTCTCATAATCAAAGCCTGAGAGTACATTCCATAAGAATACTTTTATTCCACTAAAGATAACCATATGTTTGCACACACTGATGTGCAAAAGTAGTGGTTTGGAATGTTGTTGCATCTCAACAGCTGTTTGTTACTTTTCGTGAGAAAGGAACAGACAGTGGAAGTAATACTTCTAGGGAAAACCAGAACCAAAACCTGGAGGATATTTTGATAGCCACGCTTACCAGGTATCCTGTTTCTAAAAATGAAAGGTTTTTTGACAAAGCATTACACCTATGGAGAGAGAAATCTTTTCCTTTTCCTAGCTGTTTCTCACCATTGCAACCATCCTGCACTGTGATAGTCAATATGGGACCACTGTATTTGAAGAAGGGCACTGAACTAAAAAGCAAAGTTATGAGACCATTATCATGGGATGAAGCCTGGAGCCATGTGTCCTTGGAAACTCAATCTTTGCCTTTGCAAGTGGGTTAGGGAAAAACTCCAGACTCAGGCACTCCACTTCTGCAACATATTGGGAATTCTCTGACATTACCCAGGGAGTGCTTTGCAGCTTCCCAGACACATCACATGGCAGTCCAGTGGCCAAAGAAAAGGTTACAGCCAGAAAAAAATACCCAAATTGCAGAAAGACTCTGAATGACACCAGTAAAGGAGGAATCCCATCCTCTGGCTTCAGGTAGACCCAAGATTTCTTCTGCAAAAGGGTTAATATCAGTTATGTTTGCTCCATCAGTTGATGTACAGTAATAAAAGACTATGAAAAGTGTGGTCCCCTCTCATTTCCAGAAAGCAATGCAGCCTTTACGAAGTTTTTAGTAGTATTTTCAGCCTGCTATTATACTTTAGAGTCTTAGAGTGATTTGCATTTTAACCTTTCTTTCATACATGCTTTGTAGGCTCTTCATAAAAGTAGGCACAGAAGTGAATACTGGGGCCCTCCTTTTGTTCAGGGAGTGAAAAGATGTGCTGAAGCTTGTTGCAGACTTTGAATATGTAGCTTTTCAGATATATTCTGGTTTTACGCAATTCAGGCTATTTCCAATACAACCCAATGAGCACTCTTGAAATATTAAACTTGAGAAAAACGTTGAGAGGGTGATAAGATGATGATTAAGACGAGATTAAAAGATGATGATTGGAAGGACATCATCTCAGAATAACTGGAAATTAGAACTCTAACAGAAATGAAAGGGCAGTCTGGGGATGGAAGATCACAGCCACACAAGGTTCAGTGGGACAGCTCAGGTGTGTGCGGCCTCCCCTGGCCACGGTGGCTCACTCTGGCTCTAGAAACCCTTCTCCAGAACCAAAAACAGATTTCACACTAGTTCAGAAACACATAAGGATTCAGGATTCACCAAGGCAGATCTCACCAGTTGTGAGCTTACCTGGAACATGGGCTTTTTCTTGGTTTGTGGTCAGGTTTTTTGGCAGGTGGTGGGGGATAGGGCAGGGAGGACTGCTAGTGTCCTGTTGTTGACCAAATACCTTTTCTTCCCTTTTTCTCCCCAATTTTTTTTTTTTTTTTTTTTTTTTTAATGGAACATATTACTTTGGGATTCTGCAAGAGTTAACTGACCTATTCTCCCAAAGGCATGTAGGAATCCTTCCCAGCAGCACAGCATAGGAGAAACAGAGCTGTCTTTCCATATCTCACACCAGCAGAAGCCAAGAGAGTCCCCTGCCCTCATTCTCTGTCTCCATAATGACCTTTTTTGGAAGCTAAATTTTGCTGTATCTTCCTTAAATTATTAGGCTCCTTTGCTACATAGTCATCTTTACAAAGATACTTAACCAATAGTGAACTGGTGTACTGATTTCCAAAGAGTCCTACTGAATTTGATGTTTCTAATAGGAGGTATCAGCAGCAAGGGCCATTTTTGTCTAACCATTGTGTTTCGCAGAGCTTGCAGAATCCTAATGCTCAAACAAACTCTTTTTCCCCCCTGTGCATTGCTCACTTACTGACTCCTCCAGCAACAAAGCAGGCTGCGTGTTCATACTGGATACCAAATGTCAGTGATTACTCAGTTTTTTGAAAATACTCATAATCATAAGGAAATAGGAAATCACTCTTTGATGCTGTATTGAAATAACAAAATAAATCAACAGTCCTCAGGAGCATATTTGTTTTTTATTGCCAAGACTCAAAGCAGCAAACACACAAACATGTTAATGTTCCCTGCTTCCTCTACAGTTCTCTAAACTACTGGGAACGACATTGCCAACCCCTGCCAAGGAGTGAAAATCTGAAATTTATCACTGCCCTCCAGCAAACCCTCTGTTACAGGAACTACAAATAAACATGGTAATATTTCTTGAAATCAGGCCACTAAGTACCACCAGGCAAGTAGCCACAGTTCACCTTGTCTTGCACAGGGTGCTGGAAAGAGCTATGGGGCTGGGACATCCACACTTAAACATCGAAACTCAAAGTTAAATACTAAGATTACTTAGGAAGGTGGACAGATTAGTATTTTGACTAGAAATCAGATCCAGACGTTAGATCTCTGTTTTGGGAGGGCTGAACAAGGCATCCCTCTACTTTCCCTGGTCTGATAAGATTTAAAATGTAACATCAGATATTCTGACATAAAATCCCTCTCCTACTAGGATTTTGTATTTTTAAGGATTAGTCATCAACTTCATGCGTGTGAAGTTAAGTGTTCTTGTGAATTTCAGTCTAGGATGGTAGACTTAGAAAGAAAAGCCTGAACTGACTTCCTGCGCTATATTTTGCTGTTACCAATATGTGCTACTTACTACCCATCCATAATTCTGGTGGGGGAGAGAGGGATAATATAGGAAGCATAAAACTGTAGGCAAGCCCGGAAAAATTCCTCTCAGTGAGAATTATCAATTTTCCCTACCTTCATACAGGAAATGTTTATTGCACAAGAAGGTATTTGCTAAGCAGAAAAACCTCCTGCACTGGTTTAGCAGGCAGGAGGAAGTGTCATACACGAAGATATTGTAAAAAAAATCTAGAAATCCAACAACTTCACATTTCTAAAAGGAAACCTTGCATCTGTAATATGTTCCCAAAGCTGAACTGTAGAGTCAGAAGCAATTTAATGAAAGATCCTATTTTTTGAGAGTGGCCAAAAATTGTAATTAACCATAAAAGTATTATACATTTGTATTATATACTGCCCATTTTTATAGCTATAGTATAGCGACATACTAAAGCTACATACTTACTCACTGTTTTAACTCTTATTCTACAGTTTAACTGATGCAAAAAGGAATGGCCACTTAATGTCCATCAGCGTTTTTCTCTCCTGATACATTACGATTGCACCTGGGAAATTTTTATACCTAGAAGTCTGATTTTATTTAAAAGCATAATGCATATGAGACTGATTATAGTTTAGCATAATTCTGTGGCATCACAACTGCGTATTTTTTATAGTATTGTTTCACTTGGATAAAATAACAAACGAGCACTCAGAATTTATGAACAAGGTCTGAGTGTTCAGGTATCTTTCCTAGCATGACCACACATGAAAAAAACATGTTCAGTATCTTGTGCGGTGACATGGACAGTGGGATTGAGTGCGCCCTCAGCAAGTCTGCCGACGACACCAAGCTGTGTGCCTCGGTTGATACACCGGAGGGGAGGGATGCCATCCAGAGGGACCTGGACACGCTTGTGAGGTGAGCTGATGCCAACCTCATGAAGTTTAACCAAGCCAAGTGCAAGGTCCTACACTTGGGTTGGCACAAATCCAGGCACAGCTACAGGCTGAATGGAGAAGAGATTCAGAGTAGCCCTGCAGAGGACTTGGGGGTGGTGGTTGATGAGAAACTCGACATGAGCAGGCAGTGTGCGCTTGCAGCCCAGAAAGCCAACCGTATCCTGGGCTGTATCAAAAGAAGCATGACCAGCAGGTCGAAGGAGGTGATCCTGCCCCTCTACTCTGCTCTTGTGAGACCTCACTTGGAGTATTGTGTCCAGTTCTGGTGTCCTCAACATAAAAAGGACATGGAGCTGTTGGAGCAAGTCCAGAGAAGGGCCACGAGGATAAGAAGGCTGGAGCACCTCCTGTATGGAGACAGGCTGAGAAAGTTGGGGCTGTTCGGCCTGGAAAAGAGAAGGCTGCGTGGAGACCTTATAGCAGCCTTCCAGTATCTGAAGGGGGCCTACAAGGATGCTGGGGAGGGACTCTTCATTAGGGACTCTCGTGGTAGGACAAGGCGTAATGGCTTTAAACTTAACCAGGAGAAGTTTAGATTAGATATAAGGAAGAAGTTCTT
>NW_009928092.1:0-1930 GCF_000696875.1 Nestor notabilis | reverse complement strand
ACATAGTTTAGTGTGTGGTGTCCCTGTTTATGGCAGGGGGGTTGGAACTAGATGATCTTAAGGTCCTTTCCAACCCAAACCATTCTATGATTCTATACTGGGGTTTCTGTTTCAATATCAGCATTTATTAAAAGGACGGATTAAACAGAACTAAAGAGGAAAAAAAAATCACTTAAGGGGGCCCACAAAGATGCTGGAGAGGGACTGTAGCAACAGGACAAGGGAAATGGGTTTAAACTTAAATAGGGGAAGTTCAGGTTACGTATAAGGAAGAAGTTCTTTACTGTGAGGGTGGTGAGGCACTGGAACGTTGCCCAAACAAGTGGTAAATGCTCCATCCCTGGCAGTGTTCAAGGCGAGGCTGAACAAGGCTTAGGGCAACACAGTCTAGGGTGTGGTGTCCCTGCCCATGGCAGGAGGGTTGGAACTAGATATCTTAAGGTCCTTTCCAACCCAAACCATTCTATGGTATTCCCATACTTACTGAAATTTATGTGTAAAAGATTTATAATCAAAAATGTGTTTATATTTTAGTATGAAAAAAGAAACTAAGTATCTTACAGTATCTTGAAATATTAATAATGTTATGGCATGACTTGACATTCCCTCTGAAAGACTTACGACTGGAGAATTTAATTTCTTGGCATTGTACATTTATGCCTTTACTCCTCCTGCATATCTAAATAAAAACATCTTCCAGACAACACTTATAAAAATAAGAATGTGCCAGTTGGCACTTTCTGTGAAAGCACAAGTTCTGCTTTTATCTCTTATGGGATAAAACCATACATACAACTGCACCGAACATGATAAATCATAGAATCATAGACTAGTTAGGGTTGGAAAGGACCTTCATATTATAGAGTTCCAACCCCCCTGCCACGGGCAGGGACACCTCGCACTAAAAAGCCCCCTTCCAACCTGGCCTTGAACGCTGCCAGGGATGGAGCATTCACACGTTATCCCTAGTCTGTCCTTTGCTACATACCTATAGAAACCCTCCCTGTTAGCTTTCACATTCCTTGCCAGATTTAATTCTAAATGGGCCTCAGCTTGTTGTGGCATGCAACACTCCTGAGCAGGTGATCCTTGAATATCAAACAGCAGTCTTGGGTCCCCCTGCCCCCTAGGGCTTTATCCCATGGAACCTTACTAAGCAGGTTCCTGAAGATGACAAAGTCTGCTCTCCTGAAGTCCAGGGCAGAGAGCCTGCTGCACGCTCTTCTCACTGTCCTGAGGAGCTTGAACTCAACCATCTCATGATCACTACAGCCAAGGCTGCCTGGAGCACCACATTCCCAAACAGACCCTCCCTATTGGTGAGCACGAGGTCAAGCATGACACCTCTCCTTGCCAACTCCTCTATTACTTTCAGGAGAAAGTGATCTTCCACACAACTGAGGAACCTCCTGGATTGCTTGTGCCATCCCTCCAACATATATCAGGATGGTTGAAGTCCCTCATGAGGACAAGAGCCTGCGAGCTTGAGGCTGCTCCTATCTGTCTATAGAGTGCTTCATCCACAGAGTCCTCCTGATCAGGCAGCCTGTAACAGATCCCTACAGTGATGTCCCTCACTGCTGTTCTCCCTTTGACCATGACCCACAAGCTCTCCTTTGACTGATCACCTGTCCCCAGACAGAGTTCCATACTTTCCATCCTATCACTGACGTAAATGGCTACTCCCCCTTCCCTGTCTGCCTCATCTGTCTTTCCTAAAGAGCTGGTAACTTCCATTCCAACACTCCAGTCACAGGAGCCATCCCACCATGCTCCACAAGCTCTCTGTTGACCCATCACCTACCCCCAGACAGAGTTCCATACTCTCCAGCCTATCACTGACATAAATAGCAACTCTCCCTCCCTGTCTGCCTCATCTGTCTTTCCTAAAGAGCTGGTAACTTCCATTCCAACACTCCAGTCACAGGAG
>NW_009928091.1:731-2000 GCF_000696875.1 Nestor notabilis | reverse complement strand
AGGAATTGGGTGTTAAAGGTGCCTTAACACGGAGAAGGTTTTGGCTTCTCCAGGAGTGATCCTCCCTGCTCCAGCCTGGTCAAGTCCCACATCAGTCACCCCTCTCCTCACCCCCGTGTGCACAAAGCCCCAGCTCAGCCCCGCTCTGAGGTCCCTCAGCCAGACCCGGGAGGGATCGTGGGCTCCCAGCTCAGCATTCCCAGTGCAACTGCTTCTCCATGGGGAAAGAAATCCCCATGTTGCCTCCTGGCACAGCACGAGCCAAGCCCCTGGCTGGGACAGAGCTGGGGAACACTGGTGGACGCTGTGCCCGTGCTGCTTGTTCCCTGCTTCCTGGAGCAGCCTCGGGTGCTTTGTTCCAGGATGATCCATCCCTTTCCTAACAGGAGAGAGATCTGGTTTGTTTCCACCTGCGGGGAATCTGCCTGATTGTCCTCGTTGCTGGATTGATTTTGCTTTTCCTGACTTTCACAGCGAGGATCAGTGTCCCCAGATGCTGTCTCGGGCCAATCAGGGCAGCAACACCAAGGCTGCAGCGGGATTTGGGGGCCGGAGCAGGACCAGCCCCCGCTGGGGGTGTCCAGGAGTTTAGAGGGTGTTTCCAGTGAAAGCCCAGGGTAGCCAAGGGAGCAGACAGGCTGCTGGAGCAGGAGTCGCGTGTGGCACCTCCAGGTTCAGTGGGCTGCTCATTCTGTCATAGAATCATAGAAGGGTTGGAAGGGACCTTAAAGCTCCTCCAGTTCCAACCCCTGCCACGGGCAGGGACACCTTCCACTAGAGCAGGAATCACTACATCCATGGGACTGCCTTAGCTCAGGCTCTGGGGCGAGGGAAGGTGCTGGGGCAGACAGAAGTGCTGGGGATGAGAAAAGGACAGGAGCTTTAGGAGCGTGCTCAGCATGTGGGGAAAGATCAAGGCTGCTTTGCCTTGATCTTCTGGCGGAGGAGGGGGCAGAGCATCTCCAGCCAAAGGAGGGAGGCTCCTGGTAACCTGGTTGTCACCAGCCCATCTCTGCTGGCACCTCTCTCCAGCACCCCAGCATCTCCCCGGCCACCTCAGAGCCTCTTGCAGCCCTGGAGACACTTTAAAGCCAGGTCTCTTTGATCCACTTTCGGAGTTCAATGATTTCCCAGCAGTCAGATGCCCTCGAGCATTTCCAGCCTCTGCTGGTATTTCTGCCCTTGCTCCCCCTTCTCCTCGCCGGAGGGTGACCAGGGGATGTGGCTGAGCTCTGGCCACTGCCACTGATTAATTCTCCTCACAACAGC
>NW_009928091.1:0-441 GCF_000696875.1 Nestor notabilis | reverse complement strand
CCTCCCTGCCCCTGCTGCCTCCTCCGCTTCACCATGCTCGTCCACGGGGTGTTCCTTCAGCACCACTTGGCGGGGTCCCCCCATTCCCTGCCTGCTCCTGCCGGCCGCCGCCTGCACCGCACCCCAGCCAACCAGCCCCACGTAGCTCCAAACCCTCCTGCCCAGCCCCTTGCAACCGCCCTCAGTGCACAAAGGTCCCTGGTGCCACCATCCTTCACCCTGGTGCTCTCCTGGGAGTCGGGCAGGGAAGAGCTGGCACCGTCCCCTCTCACAACCAGCCCTGTCCCTGTCACCGGCTGCTCGGCCACCCCGCAGGGCCCAGTGGTGTGAACCAACTGGGGGGGCTCTTCCTGAACGGCCGCCCCCTCCCTGCCTGCAAGAGGAGGAGGATCATCGAGCTGGCGGCGCGCGGCGTGCGGGGCTCCGCCATCTCCCGCAGCC
>NW_009928090.1:0-34077 GCF_000696875.1 Nestor notabilis | reverse complement strand
AGTCCTTCTCCTCAGGCTGCTCTGAATCTCTCCTCCGCCAGCCTGTAGCTGTGCCTGGGGTTGTGCCGACCCAGTATTAAGGGGGAAAAAAAACCCCAACTTTCAAGCCCATACTTCATATTTAAGGAAAGATGTTTTAGAAGTACTCATCCAAAATCTGCAAGTTTCTTGCTTACTTAGAGATTCTATGGCCTATATGTTATACTGAAAAATTTAATACTGGTTTCATTTCATGAGGTCAGCATGAAGGAGTTATATTTTTCTTGTCACTTTCACTGCATAAAGGACACACTAAGTCTTTAGTACACCTGAACTGAAATACAAGCCTGCAATGTCATTGTGAACTCTACTATGCTAATAAACAAGTGTAACTGCTGCAGTTCTCGCCTATGAATACATGCTGCTTAGAAGACTGAACTTGGATTCTAGAGAATGAGAATCATGTAGTAAACTAGCTATAGTATTTCGGATTTCTTGGCAATTAAGTAATTGATGGGTGTCAAACTCACACGTTTAACATACATACAAGAGGTCACTACTGTTTGTACTACTGCTTACTGCCAGAATTTTACCTACATGCACACTTGTCTGTTTGCAAACTGGACACAGATATAGCTGAAGGATACACTGCACCCCAAATCTGAGACAAATCTTTAAACTTGTTAGTAAATGCAGCCTTGAAAACAACTTCTATAGAAAATGTTATGCAAATATATAGGGGAGCGGGGCGGAAATCAATAGTATTTTCTAACTAATATTTATTACATTAGTTTAGGAGTACGTCAGTTTCCTGTGCAATAATTCAATCAGATGTAACATAACATCAATGCCAAACAGTATATTTCCTTTTTTTCTTTTTTAATGAGAAAATACACAGTAAGATCTGTCAACCGCATCTTTCAAATATACACAATTCCAAGTTAGCTAGCCTGTAACTGTCTTCTTGAATCACAAGTACTACTTCATTAATAATTGCCAACCAGCATATAGATCAATGCCCAACCTGGAGTTTCAGATTACTCCTTGTGACTATTGTTTTTTTACTTTTAGAAACATCCTTACTACCCAATATCACGCTCAGGCTTGTGCTTTTGGCTTTGTTTTGAAGCAGAAAAAGTAAGAGTATTTACCTTGTCCTTTTTCAAAAAATATAATTTTGGATTCTGGAAGAAAATTGGATCCTGTCACCACCATTTCATGGCCTCCATTTACTGAGCAACTGTTGATGCTGTACTTCTCAATCTGAGGGAGTTCTTGAGCAGATCGCTGAGCTTTAAAAAAAGACAATAGAAAAATCATTATTCTCAATTTTAATCATAGTGACATGTCTTTTATGATCCTAACTTGAAGAATCAGGAGTGAAGCCAAACTGACCATCTATTTACATATATAAATCATGGTTTTGTACGATTTATCTTTGTTTTAAAATTACGTTGAAGTTATATAAATACAGAAAAGAAACATCATGAAGCCATGAATCCCAACAGTCTTTACCGTTACAGCAAATTAAATATTTAATTTAGGAATATTGGTTCAAGAATTAGTTTGGTATTTTATGGAGAAAATTAATTCTAGAAGAAATTCAGGTTGTTTAAGGTCACGTTTTGATTCCTCAGTGCTAGCATTAAACAAATGAACTCTTTAGAAGTTCAGCTGTGCATTAGATAACACTGTATAAAGACTAGTAATGGTATAGACTCTTTTAAATGAAATGGTATTAGTTCTTCCTGAAATTAATATTTATTTCATTTATTTTCACTGAGATGTATCAGCTGCCTCTGCCCATATTCACGAATCACTGAAGCTGCAAGCTGCATGACTGCAGTAATAGGTTTAAAACCTGTAACAGTGGTTTTCCTCCAGACTTTCAGGCTGCCACTTAACAAGTCCCATCTTCATACAAAGCTGTATTAATTTTTGGTAGTTTAGCTCTTTACACACAATGCTTTTTATACACACTTGTTACATATAATTCTGACAATAAATATTGTCAGAATGACAATACTACTAACACATGCAGAAAACATGAGTATAAATGATGTATAGTTAAAGCAATCTTACAGCATTCAACAGGTATGGAAGCAGTCTGCAGGGATAAGACTTTTCCACTAGGTTGTGGGATGTGAACACGAAACACAAGTCGCACTCTGGTATTCTTTCTTCCAATATCTGTCTCTCCTTTACGGAGCTCTATATCTGAATTGCGAAGTTTCAAAATACCAGCACAATCGATACTGGAGGTAGGTAAGGATGGATGGATCGGGAGAGAAATGGAAGAAAATTAATCAAACTATTGCCAAAGTACACTCTGTAAGCCTTTCTTTCCTAAAAGAATGAATCGCATTCTGGTTTACCCCATGTTATGCTATTTTAAATGTTATTTTAAATGTCTGAGATTAAAAGATCTGCTAGTATCAAAAACGGCAGCAAGCACTCTGTTGAAACATTTTGCCTTATAAATATCTAGCTGCTGTTGTTTTTAACCTTTGAAAGATTATGTGTTACTGCACATTGTTTAACCTTTGGAGTAAATTATTTAACATAACGAACACCATCAACAACAGGAGCAAGACACCTATATTTAGTTCTGCCTTAGGAAGGACTGGAGAATGACAAAAGCGTAGCTGTCAAATCCCAGCTACCATTCCACATAGCTCTTGGTTATTCATACGACACACACATAGTTTAATCAAGTAACACCTATACATAAACTAGTGAGGAGTGTTCTCTTGCACACCATTGTGGCTTCATAGCCTTCAACGGAACTAGCATGAAGTCTGCAACTAGGAAAATGTAAACTGGCTTCAGAAGTCTACATAAGAAATAAATATGCTACATAAACAAATAATTGTGCTTTGCTCTGTTCACTGACCCTCCAGACAGAATGGAGCTATTTAATTGTTGGTATAACTTACCATTAAACTATGATTTATCACATTTGATCTGGCAAGACCTGAAAAGTCAGATTAATGCAACTGCTAAAAATAAAATCATCAAAACAAGGAAAAAGCCTACTACGGTACCACAAGTTAAAAGTCGACACATTTAGTCAAGGAACAAATAACTAAATTGTATGACTGTATTTTCATAGGAAAAAAAAAAAGCCTTCTGTCTTTGTAAAATCAAACAATCTCCACTGCCAGTAAACCACATGCAATGCTACAAATGTGGAGTCATATGTACGTATGGATTGTATGGGGAAAAATAATCCCAGAAGCACTCATCTATCTCCTCGTCAATCTTATGAGCTTCCTTGTCTGTCTCCTCCTTTTGAGTACCTGAACACTGGCATGTTTAAAGAGATGTATCTCTCTCAGTCATAAGCCATATTTGTGGAAAATACGCTATTCTACAAGATTTTCGTTTACCTTTGCACAAATGAAAAAGGCACATACAACTACACAGCTAAGTTATGCTGTGACATACCTGGCTGACATATTATTTTCAGGAAGAAGCGGTATTTCCAGAACTTTTGTGCTGGCTATTATTATCTCTTGACTAGCTGTTGCAACTGTTTTTCCAGTGATTCGGTGCACCTGGTAGAATGCGTGAGGTCTTAAGTACCGATCATCTGCTGTGCCAATGAACATCTGCAGGTTTACTGGCTTTTCGCTGAAGCCCAGGAGCTGGTGAAAAAGTAGGTGTAATATTAAAGTATTAGTTGACTCCTACTGCGCTTGTGTGTGCATAATAAAAATACACAACTAGTACAGATTTGAGAGTCAAATAGTAGCATTTACTTACAAACTTCAGTATCTTCGGAGAACCAGTCACAGGCATCTGTCTGTCCTCCAGTACAAGTATCAAGAACATTTACCAAAACAAACTAGTATCGAACTATCTTTTTACTTTCACATCTCTCAATCCGTATGTACAAGATTTCTACATCAAAGCTATGCTATATTGTATGTGTGTTTCTGATACTGTTTTTAGTCAAAGAAATTACCAACTGTACTGAGATACACCTAGTTTCTAGAAATACAATAAATATTTTCAAGTTCAGCTTTTCTACTACAGAATGCAGTAATGAGTTTTATTAAAAGTAAGAGATTTGGTGAATGCAAATGTATCGTTTTAGGAGATCATGTACGGTTTATTTCTGGCAAATTAAAGGTTTTAAAAACCAAAAATTGATCTATGTTAATTCCAGCATCTTTCGTTTTCTTAAATATACTAACCACCACTGCACCCAGTTGTCGTAAACCCACCTGTTGATTGACCTAAAAGTGGTAATTCTAGGCACAAAACACACTGAAGCATCAGGAAAAAAATTAACAAACTGTAAAGGAAAACGCTAGTTTTATGACAGTACATTGGTAACAATTATGCAGAAGATTTAAAGAAACAAATTCAACCAACCATAACATGCAGTTTTATATCTGAAGCTTATACAATGTCTTACACATCCATGAAGTCCGCTTCCCATTCCTGCAGCTGGCAGACTGATGCATGCTGCAAGTTACGCAATTTCTAAAAAGCAATGGAGCAGATTCACATTTCATGGACTTGGACATCAACTGATGTTCAAGGGGAGGGAGGGCTAGACAGTTGTGCTTTAAATGTGGCCTTGCCATGTCAATATTTTTGTCTCTAGGGAGAGTTATTTGGTCACACAACAATACTATCCAAGCTCTTTACAGAACTAACACTTAAAACCCAAACAAAACCATGTCAATTTAACCTACTTAGAAGAGTAATTTAACAGTGGTAGTCAGCAGAACAAAAAAGCAAAGCACACCCACACCCAGGAATAAGCAGCACCACTGTGGATTCCTTGTACCTTGATGTTCTACTATTGACAGGAAGTTCTATGTACACCAAATGAACGCCTGCTTTCTATACCTAAGTTACCTCCCAGTCTTGTCACTTTTATTAGAGCTTTCTCAATCAAGAACACAAATTTGGTCTGCAACACAGTCTGGGACTTTACAGACCCCATTCTCAAAGATTTTAGCCTTACGTGAAAAAAGCTTTTTGCCTTATGTCTAAGATGTAATACTCATTAATTAATCCATCTAGATGAAACAGCAAGGTCCTATTTCCTTTCCATCATTTTTAGTTTGTGTCCCTCCCATTTGCCCAATGAAGTTAAACATGACCAGAAGCAGAACAGCCAAAATCTAGACGAAGATAAATAAAACTGAGCTTAATCAAATAAACCCAAACCAACAACTGTGGCTTGTTCTTTACCTCTTTGAATCTAGTGCACACACATATCTAATAAAATAATTCCTGCCTTCAAGAGGCCAGTTGAGTTCAACTTTTACCATAAAATGTAGACTACATTTGTACTACATTGTACATAGACTACAAATACGGTTGCACTAAAGCAGGCTGGTTTCTGTCCTTAAACTTGACTTCTCACCTGTCTCTCCACCTGACTCCAGGTACCCCTGAGAAGTCATACATACACAGGTGAGCCCAACAAACCAACTTAATAATATTAAATCAGAAAGTCACATTTCCTCATGGGTTTAACAGTTCTTAACCCCTTCAGACCCTCATTATAATGAAGGAAAAATATGTGCCACAAAAAGCCAAGCTAGTCATGGCAGCTTTTATCACATACAATGTCTTGTCTTATAACTGACATATTTCCAACTATGTTTTTACATGATCTCATTTATTTGTGATTATATATGTGTATCTTAACTGCAGGCTTTTTGTTCTGTTGAATATATAAAATCTTTTTGTTCTCCCCAGAGCTCTCAGTACAGAGCTAAATCTAGCAAAAAACCCTCCATCAAACCAAACGAATCCCTCCGTGTAGACAGTGTAGCTTATCAACATTGCTTCCCATGTAAATAAATGTGATATTTGAACATTTACAAATGCCATAATGGAGGCAAAGAACGTCTTGTGCCCATCAGTGTACTGACAATTTTCTCCTCCCTCATCTGTCAAAGTCACCTGTAAGCTACAGAAACACAGCTGGACCACAATCAACTTTGTTCTTTACCGTCACGTTGATAGTGGAGCGCAGGGACTCTTACATCAATGTACATTAGATACAAAAATGCATAACAAAATCTTGCAAAAACTATTTTTTTTAAATGCCAAATGAACGTTTTCATATTTTCCATGAGTCTGAATTATTTTAGGAGTTTAAAGAAAATTTAAGGGCATGGATTAGTTTAGCATTCACAGCAACCATCTTGTTCCAACTTCTCAACACTGACTCTACCATCCGTTTTCCTCAGAGTTAAAATTAAATCTTAACACACTGGAATACACCCTAAATGACGTTCATTAAATGTGTTCACTCTAGTACTGGGACTTACATAAATTACAAGCCAGACCTATTAAAAAATTTGAATAGCTTCCAAATAGGGTCACTGTGACAAAGCTAATTTCCCATTAAAGCTAGCTTCCCCTTCCTTAACAATGGATGTGTACACAACAGTTCCGAGAGATACTAGTGATATGAGAAAGAGAGGGGTGAGGGGTAGGCTGGTGTGTCTGCAGCCAGTGGAGAAGCTGCCCTCCACACGAGCCTACACACAGCAGGAGTTTAATTTTGCGAAGCAAAATCTACCCCATGCCAGCAGTTGCAATGGTATTGCCTATGGGACTGCTACATTTGAACTGCTCAAAGTCATGTCTAATGCTAGTTTTGCTTCCATTATTCCTTGGTGGTCACCCAGATATGCTATGATGGGAGATGTATAGGGCCTGGTATATGCAAAGCACAGGGTGGGGGTGGAAATCTGACAAAAAATGCCCACCCTACCAGCAGATAAGTTACGTATCAATAAGTTCTCAAGTGCATTTCCTGTACAATGTTCTTGCAATATAAACTCTTGATCTTGTTAACTGTCTCACATCACTGCAGTACATCAGCATACCAAAGATGTGAAACTATGTTACTACAGCCTCAGAAGAAATAACAACCCTCCACCCCCAACAAGACCCCGCACAGTAGCACCACCTTTAGTCATCCTCCTTTGGTTTATGTATCAAATTAAATGAAAACAAACAAGAAATCCAGCACCCCAAGAAAAAATATAACATAACAGAATACATTTTTATAGTAACTTAGAAGAAATCTAAGCATGTAATAGTACAGAAACATAGAAATAAGGCATCTCATAATTAAAAATTATCTACGATAACATCAGGACAAAAACCTGAGAATTTCATATGTATTTAAAAGCTGTAACAGCGTAAAGCATCTCCAAGCAAAAAAGCCATACTATAGGTTACACTAGAGCTTTGTCACAAATGAACTGCTGTGAAGGATCTGCAATGAAGCCTTGTTAAAGGTACTATATTATATGGCATATATATATGTGTATATATATATATATATGGTATATTCCAGTATCTATAAATATATATATATGGGTAGATAAGAGTAGTAACACATTGGCAAGGTAGCAGAGACTTCACAAATTTATACTCTGCATTACATAGGAGTTATTGCATTTCTTCAAGGTTTAAAAATAAAAATTTAAAATGCATTCCTTTCGAACACAGTTTTGTTCTAGTTAAAAAACCCCACAACCCATTGACTGTTCTTAGTTCCACTGACATTGGGATGACACTTTCTTATTACCTAATCTGTTTTATGCACAATTCTCTATGTTGAGCAGCCCAAACATTTAAGTCAGTAAAAAAATAACTTCTAACTGTTCTTCCATGAAATACCTACATAATTAACTTGAAAGAACCTAATGAAACCATGGTATCTTCGTAAAGACTACACAGTGTATACAAGTAAGAACATAGTGTCTCCATACAGACCATAGACAGTTAACAGCATTTACAACCTACTGGTAAGTGCTGCAGAATCACCACGATGCAGATGCATTACAATAAACTGCTGCAATATCAGTGTGCCCAAGATTCAGTCATGGGTCACTTACAGGAAGACAGCAACTTTAATTACTGGTTGAGCACTAGGTGTATTTTCAAGTATACCTTTCAGCACTTACTCTATTAATGTGCAATCCTACAGCTGCACATAAAAAAAAAAAAAAAAAACCACAACCAAACAAAAACCAAACAAAAACAAAACACCAAAAAAACCCCAAACCTAAACAAAAAACCAAACCAAAAAAAAAAAAAACCCAAAAAACCAACCAAACAAAACCCAACCCAAACCTCAAAACAAAAAAAACCTTACTAATTTTACTTTAAAAGATACACCACTTTCCCAGGAGTAACAAACAGCATGCTGCAGACAACTACTAAGTTACTGCACACTGTCACTACTGACCTCTAGAAACCCTCCTCTGTAACAGAACACTGATACACCACCCACTGCTCTGCTGAGGAAACTCAGCCAAGTTGTTTTTGTGTTTCTATATCGTTTCCATAGCAAAGGTCAGTGCATGCGTAAGTTAAACTAAAGCTGGAAGGCTAAAGACTGAAGGTCACCACAGGATAAGCCAGAAGGGCTTCACGCCAAAGCAGTTCCAGCCATGTTACTATACTGCATACAGTAAACTCATGCGTGCATGTCAATACTTAGCTTACAAGTTTAACCAAGGAACTACAAAGACAGTAAGTTGGTAAGAGAACTTTTGGATCATCAAGAAACTGTATTTTGTATCACAAAAACATTAATACATTCTTATTGCACATATGGAAAATGTTAAAAAAAATATGTAACACTAGAGACTATATAGAATAATTCTATCACTGAAGACCATAGCATTTAAACCTGGAACTTTGCAGCAGTGGGGAGAACCTTCTCCTTGCTGAAAAAAGCAAATATGTCACATTAAATGAAAGGCATCAACCTGGAAAAAAGCATTTTTCTTGATTACATTAAGATTATGGCTCAGAGCTCATCTGTTCCATGCTCTGATCTAAAGGAAAGCTTGCAACACTCCACAAGCCTGTGAGAAGACTTTTTTTAGTCTCAACTGCTTAGAAGTTTCACCTCCCTTGCCTGACTTTTTTAAAAATTTAGAAGGTTCTGTATATATTTTCCATTTATTGTTGCAGGCCAAGTATTACCAATCTTGACTGAAATGTAAATGTTCTTTATTCACAACTTATGATTTCTTAAGACATGTAACAAGACTTAGGAAAAATATCCAACAGAGAATACACTCTTCACAGTAAAGAGATCCTTAGCAGACAATACTAGTATAACTTGAAATGGTCTGTTTTCAAAACCCATATCCCCTTTGCTTATTTAAAAAACCCAATACCTAATAGTGTCACTGAATCCAGAAGTGATGTTAAATCACTAGTTAAGTTTTATGTTCAGCAATCAAGCAATACTATGATACTAATGACATTCAGACAGAGCCAAAACCCAGCTGACTATTTTTAAAGCATTTTTCCTGCAAAACTTTCCACCATTTATTAGGAAATTGCCATGCTTAATCAAACTTTCACCAGGCTTTATAAAATACTCATGTCTTATCTTCCTGTGCCCTTTCTTTGCTTGCTAGTTGAAGACGAATATTCTATCAACACTTTAGTGCTCCTTCACCTTTGTGCAATTAACTCACTGCTTATGGCACTAATGGATTGGTACAATAGGCTGATTAGAAAGCTTTTACATACAAATAGGCCTTCCTAAATATAGGGCATTATCTTGAAATACAAGACATGTCAGGGGAAAAGTTTGGGATAACTTCAGTGAACAAAAGACTTAAAAACTCTATCTTCACCAAATGCACCAGTATTCATATAAAAATCCTCAGTCTTCCACAAAGAACATGGAAGGAAACAGCTGTGTAAAAAACTATAAGCATTTACTAAGCATTTGAGATGGACATTTCCTAGGCTTTTTGCTACCTTGTTATGAAAAGCACACTGTAACCAGTTATTTCCTCCTTGACAGACTCGCAGCAAGTGGATGCATTTCAGTAACTTCTGTATTCCTTAGCACACTCCTAAAGTGACAAGGAAAGGAGGGCATAAGAGGAGAATGGAGGCCCCTTTATGGGGGGGGGGAAGAAAGATAAAGCTTTCACTTGAATTAGGTATTTCCACTTTTACTTTGGAAGACTATGAGTAAAGATATGGTCTAATTCACCACAAAACCTAAGCAATCCTAAAGAAAAAGAACTGCTTAAATTTTAGCCCACATTTAAAGTAAAGTAGTATTTTTTTATTTCATTTAAAGATAAAGAAAGCAAAGCATGCCTTTGAAATGTTTGCCATCTGAGACATCAGAGATACAACCCACGAGCCTGGAATTCTTTTGGATAGCAATAACAGGGTGCATGGCTTTCAAGAACTGAATCTTTTTCTTCAGACATTTCTCCATCAGAATTTAATTTTCGAGTGGTGTGCAGCAACTCTTCCTAAGGACCTGTGAATGACACTGGTTTAAACCTGAAGGGCTATTATGCCAAGCTGAGCAACACACCTATTAGCAATGACTTTGAAATAAAACCAAGGGATGACAAAGATCCAAAGGCACGAAGACGATATAATTTGAAACAGAAGACACACAATGACTAACACCAGTGGTACAATTTATCATGAATTTATCAACAGTTGCATTTGGAAAAGCTTGAAACAAATCACATATATAAATCCAAGAAATTATGAGTTCTGGGAAGTTATTGGAAGTCAGACTGACCATAGCCATCCCCTGTGGCTCACAGCAGTGCAGAAAGTGCTGACCTATCATCTTCAGTGCACTGTTTAAAAGAAACTGAAGAAATTCATGGAAGAAAACTCCATTCAGATCTACCAGGCAACACCTAACCTCTGGCTCAGAAAGTCCTAACATGGGAATTTTCTTATTCATTCAGATTCTGCAAAGGTTATAATGTTATATAAAGATAAATGCCCAATTTCAAAGTTAAATATGTTAAACCAAAACAACATCTACTCTCTCTTCCTGAGGGGCAGTACTATTTTCTATCACTTACTAATTTCATGTACCTTTCTGAGTATTGAGAAGGAAAAGCACGAACATCAAAAAAAAAAAGAATCTTCCTTCCTCTTTTGCTAAATAACTTACTGAGTAGACTGACTTTAAAAATTTAAAACAGTACAGACATTTGCAATTTTGAAAAGAAGTGAGTCATAAAAGGAACTAACTTTAATAAAGGTCATCACAAAGACAAATGGGTTCTGCAAACAAAGTAAAGCAAACAAGCAATTGCAAATATTAATGCATTATTGGTCATGATACCATAGGTTTACACAATGTACAGAGCATCCTTCAAGGTTTAAAAACTTGGGACTTCTTTTCCCGAAATCTCACTTTTACGTGCTCACCCCCTGCTTGCAGACAGGATCGAAAGTATTTTAAATACTAATTTCAGGCATATTTTGAAGAGAATTTTAGCTCAGATTCCTGTCCCATTCTACACTACCCAAAAAAGGAGATCAATTCATAGCTAAAATAGTGTTAGACTAACAGTACCACTTCACGCAGTGCAGAACTGCCAGCCACATCTAACTAGCCATCACAATATACTTGCCAGCTGCAGTTTGCTCTACAGTCTTGAAAAAAACATGCTATTCATGAAATACCAACTCCCAATGCTAAATTATGCTACCGCAGGTTTTTAGACAAGCATTTCTAGGATAGAAATAGATTATTCCCACATAACCTATAGAAACCCCTTCTCACACTCCCCCGTCCAAAAAAATCCCAAACAAAAAACCTACCATAAATTGATTACTACATTTCAACATTATAGTAAAGATATGACACAAAAAAACAGATGACTGTGTCCCATCCAATGTGCCATTTTTAATGTTTTGCTTGGGTTTTTTTCTCATGCTAACTACTGCATTTTCTAGATTAAATATTCAAACGTACAGGAGATGCATCTATACGGCTTTTGCTATCTATTTTGGGGATTCTGGAGCAGAAGCTGCCTAAATAGTCATCAAACTGATCTTGAAAGATATGTACTTTTAGAATCTCAACCAAAGGTCAGTGTTTTTCTCACTACAGCCCACTACATGGTTCACACTGGCTGAGACTTACCTTCTGCCTTACGGATCTATTTGGGGGTTGTTGTCACCGAACAACAGTAGGCAGCTAGAGCTGGGATACAGCCTGCCTTCTAGTGATGTACAAAACAGGAAAAAATTCAAGAGGAAAATAAAGATTGAAATGTGAAAGGCCAGAAGAATGGGAAAGGGCATGAAACATAGAAAAAGTGTGCTGTTTATTGGCTTTAGAGAACAGGAAGAACTCTGATATTATACCTGTATTCAAGTAGTTACATGAATTTGCCAGACAGAAGACCTGGGAAAAGGTGACAGCCACAGAAGTACAGGACAGGAAACATACACTCATTTAGACAATCCTTCATTAATTTATTTTCATTGGATCATCTCTGACATTGCTTGGTTAGATCCTCTCTTGTAGGGTACAGTTTCATCCACCAGAATTCAGGCAGAGCTTGACAGACTTTCGAGAACACATTCCTGTTTCAGTATTTTCAAAGTAGTTCAAAATTAGTTTACTTTAGCTTAATTAGTTTACTTTTTCTCCCCCTGCAGCTCTTCAGTCATGACTTCCAAGCTCTGCAGTCACTTTAAATAGAGCTGACATTCAATCCCTCTTCCTCAGGTCTCCATTAGACCTCACACAGGAGATTACTGTTTGCTTGTCAGTGACTAGAAGTTTATAACCATTTAAACAAACTCATTTTTATTTAACATTTCCTTTATTTTTTATCTTAAGCCTTTCTTCAGCTGTAACACTGCTGAGTTGTTCATATGGATTTAGACGATGCTTCCCCTCCTCTGTTACTGCAAAATCAACTACAGTAAGAATTTTGCTTATGGAAGAGGAATTCATGAACAAATCTACCTTTACATCCTTTGTCATAGGGCAAAAAACCACTTCTGGTACAGGCCAATTCTTAATGGCTACCAGTGCCCCAAATCTGTCTTGCATGCATGGGGCCCAAGTGGCTTCTACACAGTATCTGTTGCCGATACACCATACATTTCAGAATAAATTGCCCTTATGGTAGCTCACATCTACAGCCCCTGATAAATGGCCATAGAACAGAGAATCCTTCCTGCATACAGAACCATGCTAACAAGTAGCGGTTAGCTCAACAGCCCCTCAGTACATCACGTTGTATGGTTATCAAGAAGAGTATTATATAGATCACCTTCTTCACTAGTAACAAGACAAAAAAAAATAAAAATTAAATACTACTTGTTCACAACACAGCTTACAGAATTTACTATCAAAAGATAACATTAAATTTAAAATACTTGTGAAAACTCAGAAGTTGACATGAATAGCAGGAATACAGTGTACAAAACAAGATTTTTTCTTTTTAAAACAAAGTCATTTCAGATCAGAAAGCTAAAATACAAAAGTAAAAAAAAAAAAAAAACCACCAAAACCAACAAACCCACAAGGTATCCCTGAGATGCTTATCATGTGCTCACCAGCTCTACAATGCTTATATGTTTTTGATCATAAGCATTATCCAAGTGAAATCTCATGAAGAGCCCTAACCATTTCAGATAACAGTAAAGCCTCATTCTAACAATTTGTGAGTGTAAGTATTATTTTATTATATGCAATTTGTCCTATGGGAAGGGTGGCAAATTCAAGCAATGATGAGCATTCATTTAAAGTCAGATGAAATGTGGCAGCTATTTGTTTAAAAGCTTTGTCGATGGGTAAATTACTCCAATCTACTGAATTAGAATGGTAAATGTAGACAGTGCTCAGAGGCTTTCCATGTCTCCTGACAATGCAATACAAAATTTCCACATAATTTGGATGCCAAAAATTCAACATGCCACCTTTCTCTTTGCTAATCATTCTGTCAAGTTATTTATTCCTTCCCTGTGAAAATTGTCAATGTTATCTTGCAAATCTCTACAAAGGTAAAAGAAATTGTTCCAGATGACACGGATTACCTGGAACATACTACCAAGAAAGCAGACATTAAAATGACAGTTCTCTGCTATTTAGACATTTTGCACTAAAAGAGCTGAAAACAAGTGGATTTCATTACAGACTTTGTTTCTTGAAGCCAATAGACTTACGAAGGAAAACACAGTAATGCCCCACACATGTCATTTCCTCACATTTGGAAATAAGCTGATTAAATGTACTCAACAGATAATGCCAAATTTGTCAGAGCTTAGTCTCCTAGCAACAGGTATGGTACAGTATTAGTTTATAGATTAATGGCAGGCACTAATAGATTAATGGCTTGAAGCTATGTACTATCTTAAAATCTAGCTTAACAGTTCAGAAATCAAATATTCTAGCTCTTTGATAAAATACTGTTCAAGAGCAAAACAAACTGTGTAGGAGACAAAAACACATAAAGGCCTTCAGGCACCTGGAGATGTGGCTGTTGGACTTGATATTCATTGTAGGTCCCTTCCAATCAAAATACTCTATTCATCCACATCCCTTCTTGTCTCTGACACTGGTTAACATACAGTTACTTCATACAAGAAAATGCTTAGTACTTTATTGCAATGATCACATACATGGAAGTGACCAGTAAAAATGCTAAGAGCACCGAACAGGAAAGCCAAGTCAGAAACAAATAGTAATGTATATTGTAATAGCAACTTGATTTGTGTAATAAGCTTCCGGAAGTGCTGGAAAGATTTCACTTTTGTATTTAAATAAGGTGATTTTCATTTCATTGCTCACAGCAATTTGATATTTACCCTTCACCAAACTTGGCCCTTAGCATACTGCTTTTCCCAACAGTGAGTAAAAAGCTATGACAAATGGATGGTCTGTTTCCTAACAATTTTCTCTGTTCCATCAAGCACAACGATTAATTTCTAATCCATCTGGGAGAGACCAAATTGGAAAATAGAATATTGATTTGCATTTGTATCCATTTAATAGAGAGACATAGCACAATCCATGTGTTTAAGCATGAGACTGTCAGACACATAAAGATCATCCCCATTTCTAAAGCAGCATTCTTGTCATAGCAAGGTATTTCACAATTCTAATGCAAATAAGTAACTTTTAACATCATTGGTGTAAGCCACATAGATTACAGATCTGCTCTTTTCTAGTACTGCAGCTTAGAAACATCTAGCTCTGTAAGCAGAAGAAAGCTTAGATGTATGTGTCAAATCTTACAAGCATCAGTTCTGTAAGCTCCCTTAATGCAAACATTAGTGCAAGACACCCAGGGAAAACAAAGAAAATTTAAAAATTGAATACAATTCACAAAAGCTCAGCAGACTCTTACTTCATCAGCTAGAATCTCTCAAGTTTCTGCCCTCATTAATGATGTGTTTAATTTCAGGACCAGTGCCTTGGCATGTGAAAGGTATGTCTACTTCTTCTCCACTGACTAAAGCAATACAATGCTCCACATGAAGAAATGTGCCCAGCCAACTTCCAGATTCCAGCCCAGTCCAGGCATCCTCAATTTTCTTTGGCCTGCAGCACAGACTTTCCTGATAAACACTTGACCTTGCCTCTACTGTGCTACAAAATCTATCAGGGTAGATTTCGATTAGATATTGGGAAAAGATTCTTCACTATGAGGGTGCTGAGGCCCTGGCACAGGTTGCCCAGAGAAGCTGTGGCTGCCCCATCCCTAGCAGTGTTCAAGGCCAGGTTGGAGAGCAACCTGCTCTAGTGGAAGGTGTCCCTGCCCATGGCAGCAGGTTGGAACAGATGAGCTTTAAGGTCCCTTCCAACCCAAAACATTCTGTGATTCTGTGATTGAAACTGTTGTAAGAGACAATAAAGCTTGAGTGATTCTGTTAAGACAATGGAAATGACATTCACATACCATTCAACTGCAAGTAATAACCTTTGGTTCATGTTGAAGAAAGAGTCAAGTTTAATTTACTCCAAATATTTGAGTGAAATTTAACAAAATTTATGGCTACCATTTCACAGAAATAACCTAACAAAAACAGAAAGAAGAGCCATTTATAGGATTCAGAAGCTGTCTCAACACCAGACGACAGGTAACTTCCGATTCAAATGAAGCTATATCATGTTTCAGTATAGCTCCAACTAATCCAATATTGGGACTTTTCTTACTTGCCCTCATGCATACCCCTTCCTCCTTAAAGTTCATGTTGAATATGTTAATGCACTAATACACAGTGAATTCATTCACAAGCATAAAACTACATACAGCATAAAACTGTGACATGCACTGTTAACTGTAGCAAACTGTGATTTCTAAAACATCTAAAACTAACCGTTGTATTGAAAAAGTTGTATTTAAGGAAGAAAATCTTACCCAGGAAGGACTGTAAGCTTCATAAAAGGTAACAATTCACAGCATTATAAATACCAATAATTGTAGTTAAAAAATTATCTTCTATTCAAGAAAGTCAGACTTCCTACCTTCACTACAGGGTGTCCTCCAGTAGACGCTTTTACTGCTCCTCTGCTTCCTTCTGTTTCATAGTGAGCTCTGTGATGAGTCTTAGGCTGGACTTCAATTTTCAGTTCACACTGCCCATAATGACTTGGTAAAGGCCAGTCAAGAGGTGGCAATGAAGATGTGCTGCAATCAAGATGAGCACACTATGATGAAATGACCTATCCTGTCTATCAACAGTACAAATAAAGTAACTTCACTGTAAAATACAGGCAATGATGTCACCTTCCTAACAAATGATGACCAGATACGAATATCTATTAGCCTAAAACTGTTACTTGAAAATTCAAAAATTTTGCTGGTGCACTGAAATCTTCAATTAAGTATTTCATTTGGGGATGAAAGAGTTGAATTTCTTCCTTCCAATAACCAATTAAAAGAATGGTACTGTATGACGTTACAGCCCCACATTACCAGTGCTATTCTATAATGGCTTTATATTAATTTTTTTATCCCTATATATCAGCAAGCAAGTTCAAATGTTATTTAGAGAAAATAGTCTAAAATCAATCTACAAGCCATGGAGTTTTAATTCTCTGCATTATAATCTTCCAGCTTGTTGGGTTTTGTTTGTCTAAAATTGGTAAGCACTGCACTTTGTTAACCATCATTAAAATGAACCCTATATGATGATTAAAAATTTTAAAGATAGTAGTCCTAGCTAAGCATAAAGACTTACTGCAGCAGACAACAAAGCCCCTATAGTACGTGGTTAGCTTACCCATAGATTCTGTATACCCTTACACACAGCAGCAGAGTCATTCCAGGGAAGACAGAGAACAAAATGCAGTAATGGAAGAATCTCGGAGGGAAATAAGCCACATTGTATCACCAGTGTTTTCATACCTACCCTTTTACCTGAATAGAGTTATAGACTTACGATTCTAATAAGATGAACAGTCAGACTCAAGTCAGTAACTACCAGGTAGAGCAAATGAATTTATGAACATTTAAAAGTGAATGTTTATAGCAGCACGTACCAAAAAAGAACATCTACAGTAATAATAAGCTTTTACTAAAATAGTTTTGTACTACCTTACTTTGAGCAATGGGGAAAGAAATGAGGTTTTAAAGAGATGGACAAATATAGTCATTTGAGAAAGCTCTAATCCATTTCTTTCCACTTCAAAGGAAGTCAGGAAAACACCCACCACCAATCCCTGTAAATTTCCACAAATATGAATAGCCAGAGGTCCAAGAGGAGACCTGTACCTTCTGGGGAATTTAACCAAGACCTATAAAACATATCTACAGTCAAGAAAAAAGATAATTTTTGGACTGAATAAAAAAGAAAAGGAAGCTCTGCCTTTAGCAAGTATCTGGATAGACTTGGGCTCAGCCTGCGATACATGTATCTACGTAGGAGTCATCTTTTTTTCTACAAAAATCAGTCACTGAGCATGGGAAGGAGAGAGAAGAGCAGCACCACTTGCTGGCCTCCTCCTACAGATCAACCTCCAAGCCTGTTGTTCTGCTTAATGGAGAACCTCTTCTGCGTACTTCAGGAGAGAGCTAACATCCTATTGGCTATCAACTAGACCTTGCCATTCACTTTTATAGCTACTGAAGGAGAACGACTCAAAGACTCTTCAGTCTAAAAAGGAACCAAAATGTCAGGATTAGAAGATACTAAAAAGAGTTTAAAAAAGAAATGTAGCATGCACGAAATTCTTCCTTAGTATTCCTGGAAACCCCTCCATATAACCAAATATTCTATGTCAAAATAGTTGGTATACACAGTGAACACAGAAAGGTCTGTAAGAGAACTTGGTATAACATGCACACCACAGACTATGTACAGATTACTGGGAGGTATTACTGAAAGTTTATTATTAATGTCAGTCAAGTAAAAAAGTATTTGTTGCTTGTAACCAGTCTCCATACAGCCTCTCAAAGAGGTTTACCTCTTCTGCAATTAGCTAATAAAAACGTAGCACAAGCTGTATCAGACTTCCATTATCTCCTGAAAAAATATTTGGAATACTAGAACAAACACACAGACAGGAAAATAACTGAGTCTCAAGATTTTGTTATTCTTTGAAAACAAATAGAAAACATCAGCATGAGAGAGAAAGCAAGCACACAGCATCACAAAACATCACAAAACCAGAAAGATTTCAAAACACAATTCTCCAAATAAATTACATAGCCTTTGGGGCTGTGCTGCATCAAACTGATATTTTCTAGATGTAGTTGCTTCCCTTTGGAGTTTGATGTTGGATACCCAAACTGTTGTTTCTCTCTGAATATTTTTGTTGCTTTCTTCATCACCCTCAACTTCTCAGCAGCCATGGAGTACTAAAAAGTTTTAGGGTACACTGACATGCACCCTTCTGCCCTGTGAGGATTTCAGTTTGATCTATTTCTGCTTTCACATCACCCTTCCACTTCTTCTGTAACAAATGCTGTAGAGATACACATTGAACTGGATCAGTGATCTAACATTTTTCATTTTGAAAGGTAAATGTTTGAATTCTATTAATTTATCAGAGACCCAGTTATCTTCTTCAAACAGAACCAGTGGGAGGGGGTGGAAACTTCCTAGCTGGCACTGTCACCTTCTGAAAGTCCCATGAACCTGCAAGCTTGGACACTAAATTAAAAAAAATAGCAGAATAAAGTCTACAAAACTCTTGGGTTTTTTAATTCTATGTAGAAATCAGTATCAAACCTGAAAAATCATGTCAGTGTTTAGGGGGCAGAGGTAACAAGTTTGCATATATTTTGAGCACTTTTCAGTACGAAGCAAGACTATTTTTGTACCAGATGCTGAATCTGGGTAAATAAGTCTGAAGCTGCTAGCTTTACTGCATTTATGGGTCTGTTCTCAAGAAAATACTGCTCAGTCTGCTCTATTAGGTGAGGATCAGCAGTAAAACTGCCATATGTTTAACTCACCACAGTTATTTTATTGGTTGTAAACTGTGCATTGAACTCCAATGAGCTCTGATATTTCAGAACTTAGCTAAGTTCAAAATTTAGTGCTCCATTACTCTTAAAATACCTGGAACATGTTTAAGAATAAGCAGCTCAGCTGCTTCAGAATGCACAAGAATTTGACGTTGCAGAAAGGCTGAAGGTTTCTGTCTCCCCTTCCTTACACAGAGCACAGCAGCATTATTGACAAAGCCATTTAACTTTGCATTCAGAAACCAGAATCCAGAGCAGGACCTGACTGTGGGGATTTTTTTCAAAAGATCAAAAGATTAAAAGTAATAACACCTGTTACTTAAACCCAAATTACTGTTACAATAGCTTGTGACTTAGTCTTTTACAGAATTTTCTCTGATTTTTTGTTTTCTTTAAATGAGTAAAAACCTTGTTAATAAATCACTAACCTACTAGTAAAATCATGTCAGGAAAAAGAAATAATGAGTGACAGTCATTCCAAAACTTCAATTAAATGAAATTTTAGCATGTTGTTGAAACAGCACCAATCTATAAACGTGCAAGTATTTTAAGTTTTATAATGTGATTAACGCAAGCCTCCAAAAGCTCATACTCCTATCACATCAACATTAAAGGGTTTAGAGAGCAGCAGCTATTAAAGGGAACTTAGAGAAGGAACCCTTTACCAGAAGCCACTGCATTTAAAATTATCACTTCAATGATAATTTTATCAGTATTAATTTAACAGATACCTTCTTCCTCTGCAACCATTATCTCTAAAACAGCATAAGGACAGCCAAATGTGTGGGTTTCAGAATTCAGACCTGTAGAAGTCAAGGCCCAGCTCATGGGCTGATGATGCTTCTCTCAAACCCCAGAAACAAGATTGCTTGTTTGCATTTGATCATGGCCCCACAGCAGTATATGTGGGACAGAAGGAAAATCAAAGCCTATGAGAGCCAATAAAAATAACTCAGTTTCAAACTTAAAATACTTACCTTTCATTTGTAGCACTCTTCCTGAGTAATTCATGGGACAAATAGCTGGGGCTCTGTGCAGACAAAATGCTGATGCCTCAGCTGAAGCACATGTGCAATTAGCTCATTTAGTCTAATGCTTTCCTAGACTCCTTGCTTAGAAAGCTTTTAAACACAGGTAGAACTGATATAAGAATTCATTTTAGACACTCTGTGGCCACTGAACATGTTCCTGCCTCTCTGTAGTCACTAACACTAGCTCTTTTTTCTTTTGCTGGTAGAGATGCACTTCTACAGTGATTCTTCTATTATTTCTTAGTTTCAACTAAAGCAACATTTTCCACTTACAGCTCCTCCCAGGACATCAAAAGGGGAAAAGCTCACTGACATGCCACATCTTTTCCTCATCCCAATTTTTTGTAAAGATTAACAGCATATTCTGTGACAAGTCAATGCTGCAACACAGCAAACCCCCAAGAATCTCAAACCGTAACTATGATCCAATACTATTCAAGAATGCCTGTAGAGCCAAAATACTGCTGTGGATGCTCTTTGCTATCTAGAACAAAGCAACTTTTTCCCTCGTGGTTTAATTTTGGAGTTTAGAATTTTGGGGTCATTCCAGTTGTCATAGTGGCTTATTAATAGACTTTTTAAACACTGTTTACATTCAAAACATCACTGTTCTGCTTCAAGCAGACCCACAGTTAACTGTGCTTTCCAAGTATTGATACAGTATACTGCCAAGTAAAAATCTATATTCTATCATTTCAGAACAAAGCAGAGAGCCAAATCGCATGTACAGCTCAAAGGTCCCATATTAAACACTGCCTGAATTTCTCTAGATTCATTAATGGAGTGTAAACATTACAGCAGTAGCCTAGCTTATTAAAAATCTAAAAACTTCAAAGTTATCTTGTTGTCTCACTTAAGTGGTTCTTTATCTCCAAAGTCAGCGATTTGCAAATATTTTCCCTTTAAACTTTTGCTAAAGTAGCATAGCTGGTATTATTTCTATTAATCAAAATAAGTACTTAGCAGACTAAGCTTGCTTACAGTCCACTCACATTGAAAGATTTAGTCTTCATAAAATTAAGACCAAAATCCCGTTATATTAAAAACAGAACCTAATTCTGTTCCTCTCTATTCCCTGACTTCCAAGAGGATTCAGAGAAGAGAAGAAACTTTTCCAAGTATTTGACCATCTATCACTGTATCTAAACTCCTTTTTTTCCTCTGTCAGAGTAAGCAACATTGCCAGCACTCCTAGTTTCCAGTAGTAACTGCCAGATAATTGCAGGTAACATCCTCTCAAGTTGCCATTAAATATCCATCACTAAAGAAATTCCTGGGCTGTGGATACATCTATCAAAGCCTGTTTGTTCATCACCACTGGAACAAAGAAACTGCTTGATATCCCATTGTCCTGGGTTCAGCTACAGCAGTCATTTTTTCTCCTTCTTAGTAGCTGGTGCAGTGCTGTGGTTTTGACTTTCAGTCTGGGAACAACGCTGATAACACCGATGTTTTTAGTTGTTGCTAAGTAATGTTTACTCTGACCAAGGACTTTCTCAGTCTCATGCTTTGCCAGAGAGGAGGGGAAGCCAGGAGGAAGCAGAGACAGGACACCTGACCCAAACTGGCCAAAGGGGTATTCCATACCACAGCACGTCATGCCCAGTATATAAACTGGGGGGAGTTACCCGGAAGGCCCAGATCGCTGCTCGGGTCGGGCTGGGTATCGGTCGGCGGGTGGTGAGCGGTTGTGTCCTTTTCCCTTGTTATTCCTCTTATCATTATTATTGGTAGCAGTAGTGGTTTGTATTATACCTTAGTTACTGGAGAGCTGTTATCTCAACTCGTGGGAGTTACATTCCTTCGATTCTCCTCCCCATCCCTCCGGGAGCGGGGGGAGGAAGGAAAAGGGGGGGAGTGAGCGAGCGGCTGCGTGGTTCCAAGTTGCCGGCTGGGTTTGAACCACGACACCCATCACTTCTCAGTGCTCTAGATTGAATTTGTGACACAGCAGTCTGAAGACAAACATCAGTTTATACAGTAGTTTTTAAATCTATGCGTGTCTAAGAATTCCATGAGAGAAGACACAGTAAAAGAAACTAGGTTTCATTTCAAGATATTTTGGCATTACCGAATATTCCCTTGTTATTTACCAGACACAGAAAGAGCATCTGTTCCCTTCAGGGGTTAAGAAAAGAAAGAAAAATATGAACAACTTCAATTTACTACCCTGCAAAGTGCTTATTTGCTTGAGACAGAAATTAGATCCTCACTATTTTACAGAACCCGAAACTTACTTTTCCACTAGCCATTCATATTTAAGTTTAAAGCAAAAGAAAACAAACCAACAAAAAGCAAAAAATAACAGATCAAATAATTTTCGACTGCATCATTATTGCCTGCTCTTCTGTCAAAATGCCCCATGTTACCTGCATCAGTGCTGGTCAGGTCTGTGATGGTTGTTACCTCCAGAACACTCCAACCACGGTTGTTAACACCATAAATGTTGCTGGTGTCTTATGAATTGTGCTTTTAGTCACAAGTCCTCACCAAAAGCATTATTGTATACTGGTTATTCAGCACAGGTTTCTGGGTCATTCCTATATTCTTTTTATTTCTCTTGATCAAATTTGTAAAATAAAGTTTATCACAGAAACTATGTATCTTGTAACTGAGAACATTAACTTCAGTAAAACAAGAATATATATAACTTCAAAATATTATTTGCTATTCACCTTCCTCATACAGCAGCTTTGTACTTGAGGAGGCTGGCTGGAGTCTGAACAAGAAATTTTTAATAAAAGGGATCAGTCTTGAAGAGCTTCCCAGTATTACCTGAGTCCACAAATATTTATGTAATAGCCTCTAAGTAGAAATTTCACAAACTTTCAAAGACTTAAGGACACACTTAAGATAATTCACATAAGCATACTAACCCCATTCAGACGGTGCCTCTGTATGAGCCAGCAGATCAAATTCAGGTATTTGAGTATGAACAAACTCTAGGAAGAAACACTTTCTCTGGTATTCTTCTAGACTATTTATAACCTACACTGACACAGGCTATCTAAATAAGAAAGTGAACTTGAAGCATGTTTCCTTCCAACAGCCAATACAGAATTTGGGAAAAGAGTGAAAGAAAAAGAATCCAATTAATAAAAGAATCTGATATAACCATATGTGAAAGGCCAGAAATGTCTCAAAGATATTTAGTGAGAAACAATAGAAACAATGTTGTTTTTTTTTTCTGGGAGTAAACTCAAGCTTTAATAGTAGATGTGCAAGAAAAAGTAAAATCAGCATCTTTATGAAATGTTGGGATAATAAGCAAATAGGGAGATCACGTCTATCATCACTACATCAAGATACTCAAAGAAAGGGATTTTCCAAGTGGAGGGGAGGAAAACATGAGAGAGATAAAGCCATTTCTCATCCATCATCCTCAGGGGAGACTGGGGGTGGAAGAAAGAGGTACCTTAAATAACAGTAACAAAAGTACGTGTGTAATAAATAAAATTATCAGGTAACTTCATTGCTAAATATTCCGTAAAATGACCAATTTGATCTGCCACCGAAGGAGTGCTCATCTGCCCAGGTGCTTGATTAACGACATTAGTGACAGACACCCTCACTATTCCTAGATACAGAAGACACTACCTACTTCCTTTTCCCTTTTTGAAAGGAATTGTTGCAGTACTGGTTCTGTCCATCCTCGCTTGTCTAGACTTACCTTCGACAAGGAAGCAGAAATGTGACTCTGGGCACAAAATACACACCCATTTTTCATACACTACATGCTGTCAGATTATGGGTTTCTGTGACCAAGTAGCAAGGTGTCATAAACAACATTGTCTGGATGGCTCAGGAGCATGTTCCACATTTTAAAATGTTGTTAAGTATCACACACATACTGAACACAGAACAAAGCAGGAAAACAGGGTCAGGACTTGACAGCTGAACTAGATTACAGATTTACAAAATTTCACATAGCATTCAAAGAAGAAGGTGCTATCTGCACACTTCACACTGTCACCTGGGAGGCAAGTTACTCCCGCTTCTACCAAGGGTCAGGTTATTGCTGCTGAGTGTGCACACTGCTTGATCAATACTCATTTACTCCATGCACTACTTTGTGCTTGGCAATACATTTAAAAAGACACATCAAGACATTTAACAAGTGTATTAACTTTAATATAATGTTGTAATTTATATAACAATTAATATGTTACTATATAAAATATGTAATAAATATATAAATTCCAATTAATACCTAAGTCCATGACAACAGAGGTGCTCACTTTTGGTCACTGCCACAAACCATTTAAGCAACAGTGGACCACCTTGCATTTAATTTTTCTTCATAAAAAATAAGAGTCAACTTAGCTGCTCTACTTTATAAGCATCAAAGTTATAAAATATTATATAGCAGAACAAAATGTTTTAACATACTGAAGATTCATACCCTCACAGCACCTGTGGAACAGGCTCCAACTGCTAAGTAATTCAACATTTCACCAAGGATACAGCTACCAGTGCAGCCGTTCCCACTAATTTAACAGTAAGACTACATTTTTGGCAGCAAATGTATACAGCTTAATAGTTCTATTTAGTTTACTTGTGAATAGGTGTAAATCTTTATTGTCTTCTGCCTGTTTGCCCATTTTACATTTAGAGAAGTTTTTCAGTGCCAACTTCTAAGTAAAATCTGATGTTTAAAAGAATATTCTTATTTCTTAAAGAAAACACTACAAGAGGAAGCAGGTTTAACTGAGTATCTATTTTGGTAACTATTTTGGTCATCCCACAGAAGAACCATAGATTCACACCCCATCTTGTTACATGCCTATATGTACATGTGCTTTTACCTTTCAGTGCTGCTCACCTTTAACAAACCATGTGTGCTGACAAAAATGCCAAATTCAGACTGCTGAGTATCCTACATAATTATAATACAATTCAAACCCACACAGTTAAGAAAAAACAGTTATTGTCGTTTTAGTTAGAATGAAAAGATTCTAGCACCAGACTGAACACCTTTTATTAACAGACGAGCAGACTGCAACAGAATTGAAAAAAAAAAAACCCAAAACCAACTTCAAGACAGTTAACGTATCTGTCAACACAGTAGTTTCAGATCCGGTAAAACAGAATTTTCCACCTAGCGGTTTTGAGTCTTTCATGTTAAATGTCATGTTCATAAACAGGTATGTGGAATGACATTAAAGAAAGAAAATAAATCACTTCTACTCACTAAAATCAATAGATTTCTGAGAGATTAAAATATATGATTATGCAAAAATGACAAGAATGCTGAATAAATATACTTTTAAATATGTTTAGGTATTAACAATCTAAGATAGTTGGCAACTTCTAAAGAACTTATACAAAACAGTTAAAATTCATAGAAGCTTTGTATTACTAAAATTGAGCCTTCTGTGTGACACTGATCTATCAACACACACGAATGTGTTCAGCGTTAAAACTAAAATGCTCAGTGTTAGAATTCAGGCAAACATTGAAATCTGTTTGTATGCATTAGAAGCTACCCTTCAGGAAGCTCTTAAAGCTATTATTCACTTATCTTCCATTTGTTTTAAGGATGTTTCACTGTAGCGTTAAAGTACTGGTTTATATCTCAAGCATTTGTGTTCATAACTTCCTTCTCAGATACTCAATAGTAAAAGTCACAGCTGAATTTTTTGCATTATTTCTCTGCCTAAAGCATACTTGCAAAGGGTCAGCTATAGCAATCTTTACAAGATGACTGAGTGCTTTTATATTCCACAAGATGGACACCCCTGAGAATATTCGTGTACTCAACAGAGAATCGGAACAGGTATTCCAAAACATTTTTTCCAACAGGCTTGTTGAAACAGGCTTGTTCATCTGGAAATAATACAGCAAGATGTTAAAATGATGCAAAAATGATATATGCATTTGGAAAAAGCTACTAAAAAGGGAAATTACCAAAAAACTAGCATATTGGCACAAAACCCAGCATCCTATTTTTAACAAGTTGTGCTTTTGAAGGAGGTCCCCTAAAAAAATACTTTTTCAGTAAGCTTGGCTTATCAGGCAATAGTTAATTACAGTTCTTCTACTAAGAATTTAAAACTCTGAGAGCCAGGAAAACAAACAAACAAACATAAACCTCCAGCCTCCTACCGGGCATGTCTGTAGCATGGTCAGAAACAGTTCTTTATTTTCACTTACTTTGGGAGAGCAGGTCATACAGGGGAGGAAAATTTCAAAACCACTAATATTTTCTAAGCCATGCTTTCTAAAATTAAAAACACAGAGTGTGAAAACAACTGCTTTGCAAAGGTGACTTTGCAATGAGAACACTATTATGCCACTGACTTTCAGTATTAAAGCTTTGCCTTTTTCAAATTAAAGCATGTATCTGGAGAATCCTACCCTATTCCTTGCCACCCACTTTAAGAAAGAGGAATTGCTTCATCCACTACATCCTTGAAGACCAAATCTTAAGCACTGCCTGTGGGCAAAATGATACTATTTTAATCAAAGTTATTTAACAATCAATACAGAACAGCATGGAAGCACTGACATTTAAACCCGTGATACAGGTTTTATACAGGTAATTGCACTTTACTGGTATTAACTGAATATACCTTTCTTACAAAATGTCCACACAAAATACGTCCACAGCTCCCAATACCACCTTACCCTTTATTTTTAAAACCCAGTAGAGCAAGGAAAAGGTTCAGGAATCAAATGGATAACTTGAAAAAGTAATCATACTATCTGTCCATCCAGTAGCAATGCTGCTTAAGGAGTTTTCATTTCTAGTCCACCTGCTGCTATATGATTGGAAAGATCACAGACCTGCTCCACCTAAAAAGTAACAGAATGTGAAGGAGGGTGATTTTTTTCCCCCAAGTGAACCAGTTCCCTCATCTGAACTTCCACAAATCCTCCTGTAGACAGGACTACAACAGGAAAAGAGCTAGTTAACTCAGCACAATGGAGGAAATGCCCCTGGAACTATAGCCCAGCAATCAGTTCTTTCTGGATGATATTCAGTATGGTATGCAGTCCTTTATTCTATTTCTAGAATTCTAACAGCCCAAAGAAGCGAGTAAAAACAAAAGCAAATAAACATCCCACTTTTTCTGTGGTCTCAGTTTTATAAACTCATGTTAGCCACATTTCTTTAGCTATATTAAAATGTTAACTGCTCAGATGGAACAGCAAAGTGTGCACAAAATCTGTAGACCTTTGATTCGGCTGGGCTCTGTGCATGTATGCAAACAAACTATCTGATGTTACAATGCATTTATTGTGTTCTTAAAAGAAGAAAAAGATGTGTGTTTGGTGTCTCAACTTGTTTTTTCCTAATTATATCATCTACCTGCCTAGAAGAAGTTTTTTTTAAGAAGTCTTAATGCATCACTGAAATACAAGCAAATTTACATGTCTATTTAAGATGTACAGGAGGGGACAAACAGGAGGGAAGGACTCTGCAATCACTTACCGAAATATAGGAGTATGACCAGGCTTTGGTTTGTTCCAAGTAAAGTGCGAAGGAACAGAAAGAAATTGGTCTCCAGGCAAATCTTTTTTCAAGGTGTGCTGAGATCCAGAGCAGTCATCTACTGCAGTTTCAAGGGATGAAGGTAAGTTCCCCTGTTCTTCAGGACAGATATCTATTTTTCCAGATAAAGTCGCAGTCTGATCCTCCGAGGTCTTTCTTGTTTTCAGAGGAATATCAGTCTCTGTACAACACTGAAATGGTGAAAGGCCAGAATTAAGGCCTTGTACATTATGGATGGAAGTGTTTAGCCAGGTGTCTTCTGTTATGCTTCCTCTGGGAGAATGGCCAGGTGATGGAGTTGGAGAATGGTGAGGAGAGAGAGAACCAGCATAGCATATCTCAGCACTGGAGTGTCGTCGCTTCCCACAGGGGGATGTAGGTCTTGATGAGGGCCTTGATGTTGGTCTAGGACTTAGCCAATTTTCATCTGTAATACTAGTTCTAGGAGAATGACAGGGAGACTGTCTAGGTGACAAGGCATGCCCAAATCCATAAGGTTGCTGCCAAGACTCATCACTGGGGCCTCTTGGAGAACCACCAGGGGATGCCAAGGGAGAGCCCAGGGTAAATCGAGCAGCTGCTTCATTTAGCTCCGAATCTACATCATCGTAAACGTGGGAAATGGATTCACAAGAGGAAGCATCTGAAAACCAACTTCTGGATGAAATGCTGCTGGCAGGGCTTGGACTGAGGGACGATTCCCTATATGATGGTTCAAGAGGAAGATAGAGATGGTCCCGTGAAGGCCTTTCCAGATACTCATTTTCTGTGCCATTTGTGTGCAATTCATCTTCATTGGCTTCAATCCCTTGATGACAGTTAGGTGAAATAGATGTAATTTGAATACTAGGGCACTCAAATGGTTTGGGTCCACCTAGTGGACTATATTTGGATTCTGGTACCTCACAAGTTCCGTCATAGTTCTTATGGCTCTGAATTCTTGTAGGTGGTGAGAGAGGAGTGGAGTGAGACTGGAATCCATGGCGAGGAATACAAATTGGCTGATTTACAGAGGATGATGGTTGGTCTACATTAAAGATGTATATGGATGCACAGTCATCTGACTCAAGATCTGAAAACAACATTGATTAAAAAAAAAACACCACCAAAAAAAACAAAAAAAAAAAGAAAAAAAACAGGGTCAGAATGCAATACTTGGAAAAATGTTATAAACAAAACCCTTTGTTTCCCAGGTATGGCCTGCTTTCAACATCCTGGGCATTTCTCATCACACTAGCCACAAAAAATTAAGCTAATTCTTCATTTAAAAATTTCCCCGGCTATATTCACAGCTAAATATGACTATGACATAATTTTCTGTCATAAATCTTGTTTTCAATCAGATTCCACAGCTTATACACCTCTTCGGTGGTTGAAAACATAATACACTCAGAAAATGGGTTTAAAATCTTGTAAGTATCTAAGCTGGAACACTCAATCCCAACTTTCTACTACATTCCATTCATATTTTAACTACATTCCATTCATAAATAAACATTTTCAATCATAATCTATTAAAAAATAGTACTTTGGACATGAACAGGACTATGATGATACCTTCTGCAAGGTCACTAAGCAATACTTAAAACCACCGTAATATTGCATATATAATATTTATCTCCTTTAACACCAGAAAGCATTTTATAGTGACTCAAGCTTCAATGAAGACTACAAACATTCAAAGGAGGCCTAACAAAGAATATTATTAAAGATATTATGAAGAATCTTACTCCAAAGATCTCTTTTTTGTTGCTTAGAAACCCTCAAGTGCCCGTCCCACAGAATACCTTTTTTCAAGTGCAGTTTCATAGTGTGAGCACAAGTTCAGGAGGAAAAAAAAAGAAAAAGGCAAACCAAATCTCAGATCTCACTAACTTATCCAAATTACAGGAAATATTCCAAAGAAAAACAAGGAATTGAGAGGGAGTGCAAGTCCAGTTAACGTAATCAGCAGCTTTGTCTCACAGAACCAAAGCAGATTTTCTTCTACAACTTCTCAATATTGAATTAACCAACAGTATGAGACATTTCTGTGAAACAAGAGTAGAAAACACAGCCTTTATCATATTTTGTAACCACTATGCCTCCTCTCCTGTTTCTTTCTCCTTGAAAATAGAGCCATCCCTATATAATTATAGAAAGTAAATATGCAGGAGACCTCTGGTAGTTCACTAGTCTATCATCTCTTAGCAGATGAAACTAAATGTTCTTGGATCATCCCTATTAGACACTGAAACTAGCCTCAAAATCTGGTAACAATATTGTCTCTACTACTCAAGTAATTTGCCGAATCACTTTGAAAACTTTTGACCCACCACTAACATTTAACTTCATCATTAAAACTACACAGTTTCTTAATGTTTTGCATGTGGAGTTTTACTTCTTAAAGTTTGTGGGGTTTTTTTCAGCAGTAGAGGAATATTATGCAGAAGCATAAATGTTTCTTCAAACTAAAAGCCTCCTGTGCCAAATATGATGATGAGAAATCATGTTCATACAATTATTTTCTATAAATCCAGAAGGGATGGCATTAATTGCATCTCTGGTATTAGCTCTTTTTTTCTTTTTAAAACAGTTTTTATCCTGAGTATCTCTAGAATATTTACAGTAAATCTAGTATCTCTCACAATCAGACAAAATACCCAGACAGGAACCCATGTATTTTAGGTTTGCCATGGCAAAAAAGTTAGAATGTTGATGAAGTTATTCTATTATCAGTTTCACTTAACAGTAATCAGCTTAAAATTAACTAAAATAGAAAAAAAGCAAAACAGCATCTCCTCAGAGACAACAAGTAAGCATTTTCAAATGGAAAGAAAGCATACTGTTACCAAGAAATGGACTATGTTCCTCAAATAAAAATTTGATGAAGGTTCATGGGCGGGGAACAGCTCTATTAGTAACCTATCTTCTAAAGGAGGCACAAAATTGCATTCAATACTACTATTAAGTAGTTTTATAGCATTGTGTGATTTTATATACATTGCATATAAACATATTTAACAATTATCCATACTACGATACATTTTAAGAGCACAGAAAATCAGTATAGGTTTATTTCTAAATATGCGTACACTAAAAAGATCAGGATACTTAGGAAGGCCTCTTTTGTGTATTGTATGAATAACTAACACAAGCTCACTACACTGAACACCACCAAAACTGCATTTCCCTATCCTTTCACTAGGATAACAAACATTTCTTAAAAATTTAATTGGGAGTTTTTCTTTTTGACATTTCCCATCACAAAACATGAAATGCAGACAGTAGTTAGTTACAGGTTTTCCACATCTTTTAGTGTACTTGTGTGCAAGATCACAAATGTTTCCCGACTCATTATTAGTATTAGAAGTCTAGGTGAAAGGATGAAAAAGGTAACCTAATAACAGCAACTATCTAGCTACTCAAAACTTCGAAATAAAATGGTTATTGGTACAGAGAATTTGAAGTAACACTAAAAATCTGATTGGAAAACCACAGTTGGATGTCTTCAAGTCCTGTGCATAACCATTAACTGTCATTAATGGCTTCTGAAACAGTAGCAGCACATTGTTTGTGCTTAAACTCTCACCATTGGAGAGAGTCCTACCTCACTAGCAGCAATATTCAAGAAATCTTAAAATATTTAAGACAATTTATCCACTTTCAATGTCCCTGGGATTTACAAAAAGCAGATGTACATTCAAAATTTAAGTTTCACAGAGCTGAGGTGGAGAGATCAGAATTAACACCAGCTGGGAAGAGCTGAGAAAGAGGTGGAGAAGCCAGAAGAGCACTCCTCTGACTCAGGCTTCTTTGGTCCTTCTCCATGACAAACAACATCTAATGAGTTTGGCACTGTGCTCTCTCATTACCCCTCCCCAGCAGCATACACGCACACACTCAAAAAACAGGAAGCTAGAGACCTAGGGTAAGAACTATGGATCTAATGAACACCAAATCCCAAAAGCATGCTTAAGACTGTGGAAACAATATATTTGGAAGTCTAAATCATGCAAACCATTTTTAGACACGATCATTAAACAGGTAGATTTATTTCAGTTTGCACACACAAATCCTCCCCCTTACAGTCATGTGTTAAAATAAGTTGTTTGTTGGTCGTACAAAGGACAACACCAACTACTATGACCTTTACAATTTGTGTCATTAACTCTATTAGACCATTTACCAATCATTAGTTTTGCCCTTTTAAAGACTGCACAGAAAATCCAACCTGGAAGAGCCCTCTAAGCAATTTGAAGGAACTAGTAAACATACAAAGATGAATGTAAGTTGGGTGAAAGAAATGGGGGGAAAAAAAACCAAACAACAAAACCAAACCCAAACCCAAACCCAAACTAACTGATTACCCTTAAAATGGAAAGGAGTAAGAATAGCTCAGAAAAATCCAACACAGGTATTCAAGAAAGCAGAGAGTAAACATATTCAGGCAAGTCTCATAATAGGCAAGGGCAAGGCAAAAAAAGTTATGGAGAAGCCCAAGGGATAAAATGGAGTTACGGAACTCTTGTTACTGAGCAGGATGGTCATTACATCCAAACAATCCTACTGGTTGAATAAAGCCAGTAAAGAAGTCGAGTTGGCCAAGTCATGAAGCCTTCACTGACCATAAAATATAAGTGTTCAAGAAACTGAAACTAGGTCAGATTACTAAGGTAGAGTATAGTAACTACCACAAGCACATGGGGGCAAGATGCTAGACAGGATGGACACAGCAAAATACGAAGACCAACAGAAGCAGTGCCATTCACCCCAAAAGCCTGCCATGACCCTGAAAAGGAAGATGCATTAAATGCTTTTTCTTTAATGAAGTCAACTGAGTAAATTGCTTACAAAGTTAACAGCAATGCAGAGTCAAGAAAACTGGAATAAATAAAAGCTTAAAAAGTACTGAAAAACTATGGGCTAGTAAGTTTAATTTCAGGTTTAGAAGTAGTATTAATAGTCTACTTGTTCCAATAAGCATTTAAAAGGAGATGGGAAAAAAAACAAGTCAATGTTTGCTAAGAACAAAACCATGTCAAACAAATTTTGTTTTACTATCAAAGGAGGTCTTTGATAGTAAGAAGATAGAAAGAAACTCAAGCTTCGTTTTAACTTAGGACTTTTAACAGTACTATGCATGGAGAAACCACTGAGTCTTTAGAAATTTAGTGAAGCCTTCTTCCTCATCCTAGTGAGATCAGGTTTACTGCTGAGGGGTCTTGAAAGTGAGCAGATGCTCTATGTTCACATAGTACCTATAAGCTATATAAAGCTGCAGACTTTCAACCTTCATCTGTGGCATCCTTAATCCATGAAAACCAGGATGTCTGTCATTTTGAATGTACATTTACTACAGTCAGGAAAGAGACAAGTTTACAGAAGCTCCTCTTCAGTATTAAAACAACACTGGCTCAACACTTACTAAGCTGCTAACTATGCTTCAACACAAGCTGTCTAACTAGAAAATATAATTAAATAATATCCAGAACAATTGCTTCTAAAGTACATTTTGCTCACTATTTGTCGTATCAGACTGCACATACGGGACTTGTAATGTTTGCCCACCAGTTGTTCACTCCTCAATGATGTACTAGCACATGCATATGTGCAGCTGTGCAGTGAGCCAGGCTCCTCCACAGAAGGAAGGTCAATTACTATCAAATGTCTGAATAGGAGCCCTGTGCCAAAATTATCCAAACCACTTTATTATTCTAGGTTTGTAAGCCCATAAACAAACAGGTTCAGACAACAGGAGTTGTTATCAGGTACTAAGAAAGTGCAACACAACCTAGGTCTTATAAAAATACTACTGTGAAAACAGGATTGTCAATCAAGTCCTTTAAATAGCGTGAGGAAAGACTTGAGCGTTGCCACAGACATCATGTGTGTTCTCAGGCAAGTCATATAATCTGTCTCCACTCCCAAACTTTAAAAAGAACGACAACCCCTTCTGTTTTTCAGTTGTCATGACAGTTACCATGATCTCTTTCTGAACACAACAGTATTATTAAGAATGCCACAGAAATACCTGTAAACAAGAACAAAAAGCATATGCAGCTCCATTTTTTTATTTCAGTATCCTACTCATTTGCAGCAGTTCATATACTTCTAGGGATGAAAGAGGAGTCTAAATCTTCACAAAGAACCCAAAGTACCAACTAGTCATAGTTTTCCTTTTCTGCATTTAAAAAGACAAGTGATCAGAGTTCTTGCCAGTATGCTACCACATTAAACCTCTCTAGCCTCATACTTAACTCCAGCTGCAACTCCACTGCAAGCTGTAAGTTCTCCAGAAACACCTCCTACAAGCTTAAACAGCAGAATAGAAAATACAACTTAAAAAAAAAAAGTAAAATAT
>NW_009928089.1:0-5615 GCF_000696875.1 Nestor notabilis | reverse complement strand
CAAGCGTGTCCAGGTCCCTCTGGATGGCAAGGGAGGAAAAGAGGGAAAAGAAGCTTTGCATTGTTTCCCAGAGTAGGACCTAAATGGTGCCCAGGCTCACAACAGGTTTTCAAAGTTCTGATGCTCGCTTTCCAATTAATTTAAATTAAATTAAATCTTTTCTTGCAGAATTCTCTTTCAGGTCTACGTTCTACACATCACACTGTTGGCACTGCTTTAGTTGTACCTGGACCTTTGGGAAAGTGTATGTTATTATTCTGTGTCTGCAAAATATAGCAAAACTAGAGTTCCACTTTATCTGTTGTGTTCAATATCCAGAACAAGCCAGCCAGGGGAGCTCAAAATATAGTAATGTCATTAGGAATGGTATTTTCGTATGCACCAGTAACACTGGTCTTCTTCTGTCCCTATTGACTTCAGCACTAAATCAAGGCCAAATGACTTTTTAAATACTGCTAATGTTGTTTTCAATACTGTAATTCATGAACATTTCATTCACCCTCCTTGAAATTGCATGTGTGTTACTTTGCTGACCTGTTATTTTTAGCTACTCCTAAGCTACTTTCAAACCACATGCTATATATGCAGCAACGTTTTTTTCTGCTTCAGCCATCATGTCTTCTTGTATCTAGTGTAATTAATATTTGTTTCCCTAACTCTGACTTAGTGGAAAAGACAGAGAAAGAAAATTATCATCTAATGCAAGGAACAGTTCCTCTGCAAGTTTGGAAAGCAATTCAACAAGTATATGACAAAGGTATTTGAAATTATGAGCAGTATGAAGAAAGTGAATTGGAAACAATTATTTCTTATGTTTTGCCATGGGGAAACAAATGACATTTTCAGGGAAAACTGAACTGTTTCATACAACATATAGTTAAAGCAGGAACTGCCCTATTGCAGGAAGTTATTGAGACTCAGTACAAAGAATTCAAGAAAAATTGATGGAAAAAGATATTACTGAGAGCTAATAAAACCACATGCTGGAAACAATGCTATGTGCATTTCCTAAGCCACAGACTGTGGGAAGATTTAAGATGTAAAGGAAGAAGCCTCACCCTCTTCTCTATGTTCCTAAGCATTAGGCTACTGTCAGGAGACAGATAATGAGATGATCTGAATCACCACAGCCATTGTTTTTATGGGTGTTTTAAAATGTGAAGTACTTAAAACTCTGATTCTTTTCATTATATTTCTTTTCATTATATTACTGCAAGTGATGCTTTCTTATTTGGAATATGGTAAACACACTGTATTTCTGGTGTGCTAAAGAAATACTAATTAGCATAAAGGTGTGTGTCACCTAGTATGTACTATGTCACATACTATACTGGGAGGCAGGAATAAGTAAGTCGAATGTATGAACAAAATTCTGAATGTAAGATTCATTTAATCCGGATAAATTGGAATTAAAAGTTCTCACTCCAGACATAAGAGCTTTTGCTCTTTGTAAGTAGGGCAATGAATGTGATTGTTGAAGAGTTGGTTTGGGAATGAAGAGACAAGAGAGGAAGAAGTCTCGAGATTCAAGTGGAATTAATATTTTTTTAATCTTAAACTCTTGTTTCTAGTAGTAATTTTGGATTAAACCTTTCAAATGCAACAGTCCACTTGTGATTCTATTTTCTTGTCTTTTCTGCTGACACATCTATTGTTATCTGAGGTATGGGATGGTTAAAAACATTGGCAAAGCATTAGGTTTCCTGATTCCATCCCCAAGGTAGAAGTTCTATGAGGGAAAATAACCATGTTCAGTTGTTCTGAATCTGGTTCTCACTGGAGTTAGAGGAAACGTGTATTTGAGATCAGATGGGAACAGGTTAGAAATTGCCTTGCACACGAGTTGATGTGGTTATGTGCTGACTTCAACTAGCAGCAGAAACGTAAACGACAGTTCAGGTTTTAGCATCATAAAAATAAACGTGAACACTAAAACATGAAATTAACAATTTTAATATATTATACATTTCCATTTGTCAGTTTTTATGTTAAAAATAGAAAAGTACCAAATTTCTTTTACCTAGATGATCTGATAAATGGTGACAGTCCGGGGCTTTGCCACAGACTGACTATGGTCTTGGCAAGCCTCTTACTGTCTCTGGGCGTCAATTCTTTAGCCTCAGGGTAAAAGTACTTCCTTGATCCGTCCTCCTTGTTCTGCCACTAAATCACTCAACAGTACCTACTGCCGTCCACAACAGTACATAGCCCAAAGATATTCAGCATTATTAAGCAGTGTGACTACCATGCACATAACACTGACTAATCTGTACCATCTCACTTTATGTGCACTGGAGCACAGGTTGAATTACAAAACCTGAATGACAGGGGAGGAATTCCCATCAGGTGTCTCAGAGATTTTGTCTCCAGGGTTACATGTTTGTCTGCTAGATAGTTTCTACTTTCAAGAAGTGAAGCTGCATTGCTTTCATAACCCCTGAGGATATTAGGAAGAAGCTGTTTAAACTTATTCTTTGGCCAATATGTGGTTGAGTGGAAATTAATATAAGATGGGAATTTTTTTAGCACTCTTGCAGGGATGGTCAAATTATCTCTTTCTATCTAGATAGCAGCAGCTGCACTAATTGCCATGCTGCATTTGGCTTTGTGACACCACTGTCACCAGGACTAAATTGCTTCATTGATCAAGATCCTGAGCAGTAATGGCAGCAGAAAAGATGCCACCGGAAGAGGTCAAAAATCTATTTCAATCAGAAGAAAAACCTAAACAATTGAAAATACACTGCAAAATAAAAACTGTGACATATTTACAGTTGTGACTAGCAAAAATTTAATTTACACAAGGTTGACCTAATTTGTTTTTAAAATGTCAAAATGTTCCACCCTATTTAGTTATTGGATTTGATTTATTGCTTGGTTATCTTAGATTTTAATTCAAATATTAAACAGAATCCATGAAATGCTGGCATTACAGTCCAAATAAAATTATTTGGAATGATAACATTTAAGCAGCTTACCTTTATCAAAATGACTCATGCTTCTCTTAGAAGGCTAACTGCTTGATATTAGTGAAATGAAATGGGAATATCAGAGCAATTTGTTTGAGATTTTTCCTTGTCAAAACTCCTGTAGAAGGTGGCATATTTCCGTGAAACATGTTAATTTTAATAAAACTGCACTTTTTGATAATCATTCCACTAATTGTTTTCTAGAGGATCCAGACATTGCACCTTATCTGTCTTCCCAAATCTAGACTAAAGAAATAAAAAAAGATCTGTAAATTTCCCTTTTTTTGCCTCGTGCTGACTGAAAAGGTTGTAAATGTGCTTAATGATGCCCTGGGATTCCCAATGTCCAGGAAAATTCCCACGTTTCTCAGTAAAACAACTATGCAGAATCCCATGGAGTTACACAGGGGCACCATTTGGAAGGCTACAATTTCTCAAAAACATTGTAAAGCATGCATGGAGAAAGATTTTTCTCTCTACTCCCTGCTTTTTGTAAATCTCTATGATAATGAGGAAAAGATAGATCTTTCTTTTTTCCGAGTAGATGGTCATATTTTGTCATGATTGAGCTCACTGTAAGAGGTCTGTGCCGACAAACTAGCTAGATTCAGATCTCCTACATATATTATAGGCAGGTGTCCTGCTGACCTGTGCTTATTCAGATGGCTGAAGGATTCCCAGAGAAGAATAAAGAAGATAATGCAAAATACACACACTTCTTCAGAGAGTGGAAGAAAAACAACATATTTGCTTCTCTGTTACCAAGGATTCTGCTACACTGACAAGCACAAAGACTCAAAATAGACTCCCTATGTAATAATTCAAAGATTAAACATAAAAATAGTTGAGAAGTTTAATTCAAAAAATAACAATAAATTTAATAAGAATTCACAGAGTCCAGTTAAGTCTCAGTGGAGCCGAGTATGATTTTTTAGTTCTTCCCTTACAAAATATAAACTGTGGAAGAGAGAAATCCCCAGTGAGCCAGCAAGAGACCTGGGAACAAAAACCTTATCTAGTGCTCTATCGACAGAGAAACACTGCTCCTGAACAATATCACTAATGTTGGGAATGTATTGAATAATTACAGACACCTTTTAATTAACAGATAAAGATATCTATAGGAAAATATTACGAAGCCATTGCTTTGCTGAAGGCTAAAGAGCAAACTGTAATTTTTATGGGATCCTGCAAAAGTAGAATTTATCTGATCCTAGTGCAGAGTTGTACAATACATATACCTGGAATTGTATTATCTACTTTCCTAGTCAATGGAGAGAAGTATTTATCAATACCTCACTTCTCAGAAAGACATCCAAAGTAGGCCAGCTGAACTGCTTTTTAAAGTGCTTTATAACTTTTCACTAGATATTAAGCATGACTTGATAATTACCTATAAGCATGACTTGATAATTACCTAAGAGACAGACATCTGCTCTGTAGCCATTTAAGATTACGTGGCAAACCTTACCAAAAGTCGTGTCAAACAGATGTTTCTAAAGATCTGTTTGTGGGCATCACTGCAGTCAATTGAGAAAATTAAAAACCGGGTAGAATATGATGCATGAAATATAGATGGCTTGAGGAGGGAACTAGAAGGATCACATGGTGCATTGGTATCTGTTGAGAACTAGATAGATTACCCAAGGAGTTCAAGCCCAGAAACCATCTGAGGTGGAAAGGAGCCCATCTCTTTATTCTCAGTAGAAATTGTTCAGATCTCACCTTTTGGTTATAAAATCTGATCTCTAACATGTACCCACTACCCCTCAAACTGTCCAATTACCCTTCTGTCCATTGTCCAGCTGGCCACCATCCTTCAAAATGTTCAATTGTTTGAATGAACTGGGACAGAAAATTCAAAAAAACGCTGCTCCTGATCCCCAGTTGAGCTTTTCCGAAGAACATATAACTCACATACACTACCTTGAAATATGTATTTCAATCTTCCTCTCCCATTATTATTGGCCTCATCAGGAACCTGCTTAGTAAGGTTCCATGGGATATAGTCCTAGAGGGCAGGGGGCCCAAGACTGCTGGTTGATAGTCAAGGATCACCTGCCACATGCTCAGGAGTGTTGCATCCCAACTAGAAGGAAGTGCGGCAGGAGGGCCAGGAGACCTCCATGGATGGATAAGGAACTGCTGAGGAAACTTAGAGGGAAAAAAGAAGCTTACAGATGGTGGAAGCGAGGACAGGCAACCTGGGAAGATTACAGGAACGTTTTCCGGGAAGCCAGGGCCCAGGTCAGGAAAGCTAAAGCCCAGTTAGAATTAAATCTGGCAAGGGACGTCAAAAATAACAGGAAAGGCTTCTATAGGTATGTAGCAAATAAAAGACAGACTATGGACAACATGGGCCCTCTCCGGAAGCTATCGGGAGGACTGGCTACCCTGGATTTGGAGAAGGCTGAGGTTCTTAATGACTTCTTTGCCTCTGTCTTTACTAAATGCTCAGACCACACCACCCAAGCCTTGGAAGGCAAATGCAGGGACTGTGAGAATGAAGATCTTAGGCCCACTGTAGGAGAGGATGAGGTCCAAGACCACCTTAAGAACCTGAACGTGCACAAGCCCATGGGACCTAATTAAATCCATCCACGAGTCCTGAAGTTGCTGGCGAATGAAGTTGCTTGGCCACTGTCC
>NW_009928088.1:0-25071 GCF_000696875.1 Nestor notabilis | reverse complement strand
CAGGGTCAGTTGCTGGTGATCAGTATTTAAAATCAAATACTTATTGCAGGGAAGTATGGACTGGGATCTAGTGGCTTGTCTTTCAACATTTTATTTACAGATGAAAAGATTCTTGTGTTCCATTGTTCCACTTCATCCTGCAGTGCCTTAACTGTAGCCATCAGTAGGTCTCTCAAGCTGCAGTCTGATATCCAGGACTGTTTTACAAACCACAACTTTGAGGAAAGTAAATTGCTATATGCTGCAGCTGTATTAGAAAATGTGCTCTGGTATTATGAGTAAAATATCTCATTCATCCTCTATTTACGTTAATGCACGGAAGTGGTTGCTGAAGAAAGGTGTAGTCTGAGGGCATTCTGAAAAAAGTAGGTAACCGAGTACATTTCACTGAAAACAAACTAAAATTCGTAACAGTGCCAAATACTTCCAAGCATTAGGCTAGGACCCATGAGGATTTCAGTTTCCCCATATTCATGATGTAAATTCTATATCAACTAATCAGAATACCTCTACTAAGTTTTCTATCCATTTATTTTACTGAGGACTAATCAAGTACACAGATACTTAAGAACTAAGAAGGCATTGGTTCTTTTGATTCAATTTGTTCAATTTATTCTATTATTGAATAGTGCAAAAAGTAATTTTGAAGCCATCAGGTTAAAATTTATGTAAGCTAAAACAAAGAGGTGGCTTAATTGAATAAGCACACTTAACTCATTAACCCTGTGCCACTGGGTCTAATCAGTATGAACCCAGGCCTGTTAATAATCGCAAAGGTAGTAAAGTTCTGCTTCTTGCTATTGCTTGCTCAGAAAAGAAGAGGGGTAGGAACAGGCAATGGAAAAATAGATGTAGTCTGTAGGTATTTCTGGAGAGAATGGGGTACAACAAAAAGTTATTAGTGCTTTGTTTTCCAACAGAAAATCCTACACTATTATAAATTTGGCTTTCCCTCCCACTCAGAAGTTATTGGTTAGGAAGTGGAGAAGACAGCTGCTGCTTTCATAGTCATGAGTTATGGGAATGTGACAAAGGTTGGGTAGTTTCAAACACGAATAAAGAAATACAGTAGATCAAAGACCAGTGATCTCATCTGACCTGACTTAATATAATGAGGCATTGGAAAAGGCTAGTGTGACAGGAGTTTCCACCATTGCTGGTGTGACAGGAGTTTCCACCATTGTTCAGGATGCATCAACATGGGGACTGAGGGAAGCAGTAGTGGGTCATCTATAAATATTTGGAATTCTCAAGGGGATATTTAGTGAATTGGGAATAGAACATATCTGCTCTTTTAAGTGCCATTGGACAAAATCAGTTCTTAATCCTCCCAAAACAGAGAATGCCTTACAAAGATCATCCCCTTTATTAAGATGGAGACAACATTTTGAAACGTTTCATAAGCTCTCCAAAGCTGCAAATAGGGATTGGTCTCAGCAGTAGGACATTCATAGTTTGCAAAATAGTTTGGGAACACTGGGAGAAAAGGTATTATTTAAAGGATACGTTTGAATATCTACTACAGTCAAATGGGTATTTGGGGTGTGTAGGGCTGCTTAATGCTTATGATAACATCATTATCACTTTGCTCTTCCAGGGTCTGAGTGAGACCAGTGTTCACATGAACACACTCTGGCTCAAGCGAAGTCTAACCAAGGTATTAGCAAGGCTATTGGAGAAAGAAATGCTTGCCAAAACCAAATCACTCTAGTCAAGTTAAAGGTTCTATTTCAGATTCCAAAGATTTCAGTTGGCAGAACACAAGCTTGATTAAATACAGCTTTTCCTGGACAGAATTACATCTTTGGTATAATGGTTAAGAAATAGTTAGGGTAAGGCTGATGAATTCAGGAAAGGAAGATCACTTGATGTATGGCCTATGAGTTCCCATCCTCTCTTCTAAGACTGGTCACAATTGCATCATCTTCAAGATATGAGACTGTTCTGATCCCAGTGACTTACTAATAAAGACAGTGAAATTGTATTGTTTTTAGATAATACTCGACACAACACCAAGAAAGGGACATAGATTGCAGTAGGGAAACATGATAATTTCAAAAAGTCCTTGGTAAAATGCATTCCTTAAAGTGGTTAAGTTCATGTTTATTCGGATTAGAAGCAGAACAGTGTGTCTTGGACACTGCAGTACTCCATATTCTGGAGAATGACGGACAAGGTATAAATAAGCCCAAATGTAGGGGGAAAAAAATCCACCTGATTTTAAATTTTATGTGGAATATGTGTGTTAGTGCCTTTAATGGTCATTAGTAACTGAAAATATGGAATGTGATAATTCCTTATTCAGTAGGAGATGCATGTTACAAGTTGAGAGCCAAATTTTCAGATCTATATCTAAATATATCTAAATGAATTAATGCATGTTTGCAAAGAGTGTCCAGATAGATACAGTTGCATTTTAAAATTTTAAAGGAAAACGTGCTATTACTTATTTAATATCTTAATATTGAAAATTGTCAAGCACATATTTCAGTAAAACTATATTTTACTTTAAGACTGGCATGTTTAAAAAGACTCAGCTGTGGCCAGTGTCAGTAAGTGTGCTAATAGGATGGTTGACAGCTCCTGTGGAACATTTTCAGGGCAGCTGCATTATTGGTTCATGAAGCATTCCCTCAAATATTATGAGTGACAACAAACCTGGAAACGGTACAAGAAAGGCACTTCCAATCTAGGAAGACAGCTCACGTTTGAATTCTCCAACACCAGACCATTATGCAATCTACCAGCACTCCATCTGTACCATAACTGCATGTCACAGAACTGCATTGTCTTCCTGGAAAGTAAGATGCATCGCTTCTTAAGAAAAAAATAAACTTCCTTGAAACTGTAAGATGTTTGTTTTGTAGCTGATATATGCTAAAGACAGCGTCCTGTGAGTTAATAATTTTCCTTAGTTTATATGCCCTTGGGCTACACTGGACTTACTGAGCAGAATACCCAGAGGTCAAATCTGAGTTAGTTTCTCAATTTTCTGCAATTAATTCTAATATTAAAGTGGTAACAGACTGTACTGAGCTTTCAAGAGAACTGCAGGCATCATGACCTGTAGTTGTTCTTAGTGTTGGCTGAATCTCTAGCATTTAATCTTCGCTAAGAAAACCCAGGTGGGTGCTTTTTTCTTCTTCAGTACTTACTTTGCATCTCCCACCCTTGTGCTTTCCTTGCAGAAAACTTTTTAACACTATTTAACCCACCTGGTTTGTGAATCTGTGGGGGGAATACTGTTTTCCTCAAATGGGATGACAGAATTAAAGTGAGCCCTGAACTGATGTGGTGTGGCAGTTTAGCACCCTAAGGCAACTTTAGGAGGATTTGTGCCACCTATCAGTCCACATTACACAAGCGCCTCTAGGCACTCCAGTAAGGAAGTTATTTTAGGGATTTAATCCATTTACTTTAGATTCCCTCTGGAGTTGGTGAGAGAGTGAGGCACCTTAGGAGGTGGTCAGGCCTCTGGGCGCAGTTACCCTGCTTAATATGCTGGAGTGCCTCAGTGCATCAGCTGTACACCAAAAAGGGAATCACAATGTACATCCAGAGCATACTATAGTGTACATCTCAAAACTGGACATGAGCTGACCAGTCTCAGGAACCAACAGTACTCTTGCAGCTCTGCAGTTCATGCGAACATTTACACTTTCCAGCCTCTTTCAACCTCCATCTGCCCTTCAAGCATTCAACATCAAAGGTCGTTACAGAAATAACTCTTCTGTCTTTGTCTTACAGTGGTCACTTTTGTCCACCAGAATAACAGTGGGAGAGAGATAAAGACTATACACAGTGTATGATCTGTCCTCACAGCTGGTATATTTGCCCTTGAGAAAGTACCAAAGCAAAGGGTCACCCACAGAATCAAAATAACAGAGTATCTGAGGTTGGCAAAGACCTCTAGAGACCAGCTTGTCCAAAACACTCATCTCAGAGAAGGATCAACTAGAAGAGGTTGTCTAGAACTGTGTCCATCTGGGGTTTGAATATGTCCAAGGATGGAGACTACACCACCCCTGTGAGTAACTCGTTCCCATGTTAGACCACTCTTAAGACAGAAAAGCTCCTTCTTAAGTTTAAATGTAATTTCATGTATTGTAATTTGTGCCCAGGAATTTCACCATATTACCCAAACTCAGTTTCACAACAGATGTTTCTACAGGCAATAATGCACTGAAGAATGAATTTATGCCCAGGTTTGTCCATAAGTCTGTTCATATACAGCTTTGTGAACACAATTCTTTTGACTGACTGGTTTCTTGTTCTGGGTACTGTTGGTTGGTGGCTCACTATCCCATTTAGGCTATTGATGCAGATGGACAGACTATGTGCATTGTGGGCAGAGTAGAAGAAGGCAGCTGATTACTGTAGATTTAGTAAACTAAGTCACAGCTATTACCTTGCTAGCATAATTCTGGGGGTAGCACCACCAGCAGATACTCTCAGATTTGGAGCTGATTCAACCCTTAAAGGATCTATCTGAGCTTCTGGCAAGAAAATCCCCTTTGCCTTTTCTACAAATCTACAAATATAAGATGGAGGAGACACAAGCTTTGATAGGGTAGTTTTCTTTCTTCTCTGTAGAAACAAAGGTTAAGATCCTTGGTTCTTTCTTCTTATTCTGTGTGCTCCTGATTATTCAATGCCAACAACAAATGGGATCAGTATGGGCTGATGGCATATGAATTCTTAATTCAGTGGGGGTTCTCATAAACGAGCTAAAAAAAAAAAAATCTATGTCCAAGAGTTGGTTATTTGTGCTAGAGGACAGTATGCCTGTGTGCTTTCTTTTGGAAGCTTGGAAAGATGGTTACTGTGTGGTATCAGAGCCAAGGGTGTGGTGCTGAGCTCTGGCAAGGTTAAATAAGGAGAGAAATGGTTCTCGGCCTAGAGGATAGGTGTGTGCTGAAGGTTTCTGAGAAGCTGTTTGGCATAATTTAGAGGGAGATTTTGAACCATTTCAGGTTGGCAGAGTTTTAATTCAGGAAAGGAATGGAGACAACTGGTAAATGAGTTTGTGGGCGAATAGATGATATACTGGTGGTAAAAGGGCAATGGTAGACAGATTGGAAGGAGATTGATTGACTAGAGCTTCTTAGAAAAAACGGTAAGAGCCATGGCAGATTAATTACTGTTTTCTCACACCCTTTTTCATTCTCAAGGAACCATTTGTTCATCTGCCATTTTCATATACACTTCCTACCTTTCTTTGGGAAAAGAAAGAAGAAAAAAATAAAGGCAGGAACTTATAAGGTCTGTTTGAAAAATAAACGTGTGTGATTTAATAATCTATTTTAATGTCATATATGTTCCATAGGCAGGGAGGAAAAGCACAGTCCATGGAAACAAGTATGATTTAGAGCCAACTTGAGGTCATGTCTCCTGGGGCTTCTATTACACTCAGAGAACAATTAAGGTGGTTTAAAGATTGCCTGGCTCTTTATTCTTCCAGTAAATTGCTGAAAGGTTCGTATAATGGTGAAGGTAGTTGAATAGACATTTTCAGCTTTCGAAGTGTGTTTTTCTTTTTTTATTTTCCCTTAGTGGAGGACTGAAGACTGGGAAAAGCCATGGGTCCAAAATAAAATGACAGAAGGGAAGAAAGTGTTTATAAATACCATCTGGGTGGTGGATAACATCAGTGTATTTTACATAGATAATGTATGGTCTGAGAGGTAGTCTTTACAATTTCAAAGCAAGTTATATCGCTGAACGTGGTTCCTTACATATTTTCCTTTGGATTATTTGTATTGAAAGGAACGTGGTTAAATGCTTTAAAGCAAATATCCAGCTTTTCCTTCACTTGTCTCTTTTGTACCCAGAAATTCATGTACTATGTTATTCCAAAAGAAGTTTAACTTACTGTTTCTCTTTAAAAGAGGTATTCAAGAGAGCTTAAACCACATAGGCACCTGGATGTCTGTATTCTATTATTTACTGGTTTTTTTTCTTCGTTTGGCAGTTTGCATTCTTGTCCCTTATTTCTCATCAATGGTTTGCATTTGAGGAGTAGAAGAACAAGATGAAAGAACAATATGGAATTGTTATAACACAGTTCTTTCCATATGAACTGAACCTTGACCAAATTTTCTTTTGTGATTTTTCTATTTGAGAAATATTCAGGTTTTTGTGTCGGAGATTGTGTGTATCATCTTCTGGTTTATACTAACATTTCTCAAAATTTTAAATGTCATTGTGAAAATACAGTACAGATATGTGTACATATTTTTCTTACTAAAATTCCTGAAACAAGATTTTGATTAGTCCTTTTTTACTGTTGTCTACTGTCCAAAGCCCAACCCAAAGAAATTGTTAGATATTCAGATTAATTTTAAATGCAGCACACTGCTGTAACAGATCAAACGATTCTGGTGGAGGACTGCTTTTCTGTAGGAAAGATCTTAAATACCTTAGAACCCACATTGCCATATTTATGGTGGCCTTATACATTACTTCATGTAGACATAGGAACGGAGACTCTGGAGCCAAATAGGATGAGAAATGAAGTTCTCAAAAAAGAAAACTTTTGAGATCAAAATAAAATTAAAGGAATAAAAACAGAAATATAAAAAGTGATCTCAAATAATTTTAATGAAAAAAATGTAGATTTGTCTATCAAAAGTTTTCCTTAAACAATTCCAGAATAATTTTGTTTTGATTTTATCTTTTAAATTCTTTATTCTTCCAAATGATTAAGATCCCAAGACAGATGGAACATTTTGACAATAATTATACTTTTTTTCTAACTTTGAGGTTGAAACGATTCAAGAATTATTCCTCACAAATCCCTTCATTTTCCATAAAAGTTCTATAGTAATGACATAGAGGGCTCCCCTGAGATAATCTTAGACCAGCATGCAGGTAAAAATTATAATTCTGAAAAGATGACATAGATCATTTCTGGGCCATTTTCTAAAAATCTGGACCATGACCTTCAAGTTTTCACATTTTACCAGTGTGGTATGCAGCCCCAAACAGGTTTTTATGTTGTCCACATCACTGTAGTATCTGAAAGTCCCAGAACAGTGCATTAAGCAACATGACTGACATTGTCACATGTGATTTGTTCTTCCATTCTCTCCCCTGGGGGAGAAACAGGGTGTGCTATTTTGTTTCGGTGTGTCATTTTCACACATCCATCATCATGTAATACTCCTCCTTCTATTAGCTAACACATCAGTAGCTTTAGTCTTGGGAGAAACAAACTTCCCATGAAACTGGTACAGCTTCTAAAAGGAACTCTTAAAAACAGGTCACCTTCATTATCCCTCACTCCCCAGTCACGCTTGTCTCAGCAGCACCCCTCTGTCAGCAGGCAATAATACAGAAGTCATGCGAGAAGCTGGCATATTCATGTGGCATGGTGTTGCAGTGCTGAAAGCCACCAGGCTAATCTACTGTATGCTTGTGAGAATTCACCATGGAGGTGATCATACAAGATTTTCACCAGTGACCTTGTGCCTTTATTGTTAATGAATTGGCTAAATAATGAAAGAAGCAGCCCTTCTACCCCCACTGCTGCAGTGATGGCATCAGCATTACTGCATCTGCCTAATACTGCATCTCACTGCTATTCATCTAGGTCACAGGTACACATGCTTTTTCAATAAAGACAGTATTTGGCCTGTGAAGTAATTATTGACCCTTGTGGAAGAAAAGAGAGAAAGAGGCCTTGTTGGGTTGTTTGTGTTTCTTCATGATCATAGAATCATAGAATGGTTTGGGTTGGAAAGAACCTTAAGATCATCTAGTTCCAACCCCCTGCCATGGGCAGGGCCGCCTTCACTAAACCATGTCACCCAAGGCTCTGTCCAGCTTGGCATTGAACACTGCAAGGGATGGGTCATTTACCACTTCCTTGGGCAACCCGTTCCAGTGCCTCACCACCCTCACTGTAAAAAACTTCTTCCTTATATCTAATCTGATGTTCCGCTGTTTAAGTTTAAACCTGTTACCCCTTGTCTCGTCACTAAAGTCCCTGAGAAAAGTCCCTCTCCAGCATCCCTGTAGGCCTCGTTCAGATACTGGAAGGCTTCTATGAGGTCTCCACACAGCCTTCTTTTCTCCAGGCTGGACAGCCCCAACTTTCTTAGCCTGTCTTCACATGGAAGGTGCTCTAGCCCCGTCATGGCCCTCCTCTGGTATGTTTATTACGTATTACCAGTGACTTCTTTTCTCTGGAAAAGGAACTAATGAAACTAGTTTCTGGTTGGGTTTTCCACACTGCAATAGCAGTATGTCTATTTTATTTCTTTTTTTCTGTAAATTTCATGCACACAAAATAGATGAGACAGATGAAAATGTTTCTTCCTCATTAGGACAGTGACACAAATAGAGCATTGCCTTACTCAGTATTCTCCCTAACATTAATGACACTGGTCATGGATTAGAGGTGTTATAATAATTTATTGTGACTGTAACAATAGCTATTTTATTTTCTCCACCACCATCCCATTCAGACTCATCAGGCATACATGGAGTGAAAGATCTTATCTGTTTGCAAGTAAGGAATGAGACTGGAAGCAGGGAGGAAAAGAGGTGAAATGATTTCCTAAGGAGACCAAGAAGGCCAATGGAAAGCTGGAGATGGAGTCTAGTTCTGTTGGCCAGGTTATTGTCCTGTGCAATAAAGCAAAATAAAGGGGTCAAACCTGAACCTCAGAGAAATGCAGAAAATGAGAACGGGAGGATGAGAAACAAAACATGGTGCATGGTATTTTTGAATTCAAATGAGAGTACATAACTGTGCTTGTGGTTTCTTAAGAAGGTGACACAGGTAAATAGGACGGTTCTGAGTTAAGCAAAATGCACATGTCAAAACTCTCAAACTGCACAAACCTGGTCTCACTTCAGGTTTTGCTATCATCTCAGAATCAGCTTGCATCACTAGAGGGTTCTTAATGTATCTTGTCTTAGATGCAGCCAGGGCACAATTTCTGAGAAAACTGCGCACAGCATGCTTAATTTTAGCAGAAAAATCATGTTAACTGTGCTCTGAGAAATTGCTTGTAAACAACAAAATTTCTGTATTTAGAAATGACAATATTGAGTAGAAATGAAGCAAAAAAGAGTGGTGATTAATGCAGTAAATGTCTAAAGGCTATTCAGGGCAAATAGATGAGGTAGTAATAAATAGATCGAACTTTTCCCTATAAAACCAGGCTACCTTGCTACTGGAGGGACTACAGTGTTGTCAGAGATGTTTTGACTAAGTATCTGATCTGTCATGTGAGGAGTGAAGAATGCTGGAGTCAAGCTCTGCAAATTATGTATCAACCTTCCTGTGCTTGTTGCTGCTTGCACCTGGGACTTTGCCAAGGAAGAAAGAAATGAAAACATCTTCCCTTGTTATGGGCATTTCATAAATGAGGGAACCTTGCTCTGGGTGTGGTTAGGAGAAGACTTGCTGTTGCCCTTTGTGAAACAGCATTTGGAGCATGAAAAGTGCCTATTGGTTTCAGCATGTTGTGGTTCATGGCTGAAGGGAAATCTTAGGAAGTTTAGCTGGCAGAATGAGTACCTCTAGGATGAAAGTGGGTTGGGATTTTTTCTGCTTGTCGGTGGAAAGCAGGCTGAATTTGAAATGAACAGTGGTTGCAATGATTAGTTTGCATGCTTCTGCTCCTACGTTTTGGCAATGAGATACATGCTTCAGTCAGTGGTGTCTGTATGGTAGCATTAGTGTGTTCTCAGCACCTGTTCAGTTTTATAGGATATCTGGAACCGGCATCTGAGGTAACTGTAAGAAACTTTTTTAGTGGAGAAAAGGGTGAAGCAGGCTGAACTGAGCTTGTCCTGACTGACTTCCTTTGAACCCAGCTAGGTTTCATCCACAGACATATTTGTGATAAATGGCAATGCTCTGACCATTGAACCCTCAATCCCTGTCCCTGGTCACTGACTCCTCTTTTACACTCTTCTAAACTCAGATTAAAAGAAAGGAAAGAAGCGGGGCCTCTCTGAGGTCAGAGACAAATTTGCAATGACTGCAGTAGGATTTGTGATTTTTCCCTCTCTGCCTCCGGTGCCCTGATACAGTCTTTAGGACAGAATAGAGGGGAACTCGAAAATCAGATATTCCTAAATAATTCCTAAAAATTCAAAAGGTGTTGAGGGGCACCACTGTTTTACTCTATCCAGCTTCAAGTGGTTCAAAACAACAGTCTTTAGGACAGAATAGAGGGGAACTCGAAAATCAGATATTCCTAAATAAAGGCATACTACATTCTTCTGTACTTCTGACTGGGAAAAAAGAAACCAAAACCAAAACCACCACACAGATTGTATTTTCGAAATGACAGCCTTATAGCAGGAAATTCCCTGAACTTTTTTTCCTCAATTTTTAATAAGTTAAGGATGACAGGATTTCTGGGAAAGGCTGAGGTGTGGCATTGCTTGCATGCATCAAGAAATAAGCTTCTCGTGTCCATTTTATTTGTTTAGGAATTTATTTCTGCAATTCCAGTCCTACAAGATTGAAGTGAATGGAGTTTTGTTATTGTGACTTCCATGGGAGCAAGTTTAGCTTTTGACTACATTAAAGGTGATTTAAGGAAAAGTAATCTTCCTAACCCTGGATCACCATGTGTTCATAGCATATAATGCACAAAATGGTGTGTTTAGCACCTTTACTGGAGAAATAGGAACAGTGTATATTGGAACATTTTACAGCTGCTAACATAGTCACTATATTTTTAACTGTAGTAAATTTGCTCGCTAAGATAGGGTTGTTTAGAACTATTTTGCTGACAGAAATAAGGACAATATGAATATACGTTAGCAATTAAAAAGCATGATTTTTTTAAAATAACAAAACAGAAAAAGTTAATATTTAAATCATTTTATTTTGACAAGAAAGTGCATGGGATTTTCTTTTTTTTTTTTTTGTCTGTAAGACACAAGGCATCTGCAAAGTCTGACAGTAAACTAGATATCATTTCTCATATATTTTAATTGGATTCAGTGCTGTTGATTTAAAGTAGTGTGTTTTTGTGTCTCATTAAAAGATGAAAGAGACTATGAAAGCTGCCTCTCTACTTTAAAATAAATACTTCCTGGACATGCCTTCTTAGGTGGAGCAGCACAGGGAAATAAACATGATTTAACTGAGTTTTTCAGAGCAAAATATCTTTCCTGCAATTTATCATTGCATTACAATGGGTAGGAGCACCATTAAAATTTTGGGGACAGGTACAAGTTACACTTGCAATTGCAGAGTTTTTCAGATCACAAATCTGACCTCTCCAGTGCAACAGGACCAAGCTGTGCCTGATAACGGCTCTCAAGTAGGATCTCAGTGCTGTGCTCCCTTCTGAATACTGCCATCATAAGATCTGGCATATAGGCTGCCTTCCTGGACGGGGTGTAAGAAGGATGGACTTTAACAAGGGGAGCTTGTACCAAACCTACCTGTCCTTCAGCTGATTTTGTGAGTGAAAAAATTAAAGAGGGACTGATTAGTGGCTGAGTCAAAGCAGAGCATCCCTAAAACAGATTTATGGCTGTACAAAGGCACAAATGCCTTTTTGCTTTGTTTCTTCCCACCATTAATTTTCAGTACTGGAAAGGGGGAACACTGAAACTGGGTTGTGCTTGGGTACTGGAGGATCAGATTTCACTTACAGTTTTCTGGCAATGTTTTACAGCCAGACATGCATACACTATGCCCATTTCTCAAACCTCGTAAGTACGATCAGCTCTGAACCAAATGTTATATGCTTGAAGTTTTGCATGTCATGGTTAGGTGAATAATCTCTGCAGGGAAAGGTGTTGAGGGGCACCACTGTTTTGCGCTTTCCAGCTTCAAGTGGTTCAAAACATCAGCAGAATAACATCTCTCCAATCTGCCTTCAGAACAGCTGAAGGCCGGATCTATATAGTCTTACTTGACTCTATATTTATTTAAGTACGGGAGGTTGGTGGTTGGTTCAGACACAAGCCTTCATTCTGGGTTCTCTTCCCTAAGGGCTGACCCAAGGCTCACTGGAGTTAGTGGAAATATTTTCACCAATGTATATGAACTCTGGTTTAGGTCCTTCTATGACCACAGAGTCATGACTCATTCTGGAAAGGTCAAAATCACACCCATCTACCCCCTCTTTCTTAACAGCTTGCTGCATGGATCTGTTGCATCTAAGGCTGTACACAGAAACGTCTTAGCACTGATGATAGCAAAGTCTGTAAATTTAGCAAAGTTTCCAGCAGTGACATGGAGATGGAGTAGATGATTTAAACAGGATTTCCCAGCCTTGATTTCCACTTGTCCATTTGTATTCTGAAAGCTGTGAACTAAACTGTTAATAGCCAGAGGCCTGGTAATTCGGCAGGTCTGAAAGAAACAGGTGTGGGTAAACCTGCATGGGCAGACCGCAGATTTGACATCCAGGTTTTGATCAGATGTGAACAAGAATTTTAATGAATCAGCACAGGTATTTACCACCATTGGACAGTTATATCAAACATGTTTGGGGCTGGTTGGTATGAAGATAGGTACCTTCTAGAGAAAATAAGGAAGAGAGAGAGAGAGGGGGAACGAGAGAAGCACCACTCTCTTTTGAATCTCTGACAAATTAAAGCCCAAACTTCATTAAAAAATACACCTCTGTTAAAATATCTTCTTCTAGATAAGATGCATGTAGCTAACTGTACATGTACAAGATCATTTGTATCAATTACATTGAAACTTGCCTACCTAATCCTGATGCAACTCACACAGAAGATGTTAACAATATTGTTTTACTATCAAAGAAAACCATGTTTTATACCACAGCTAATAATGAGAAACAGTATTACTAGTACTATTATTAGCAGATGTTATTTCTGTGTCTTTACCTGTGAAATATTAATCCTTGAGCTTCTGGCAAAATGGTAGTTTGGTGAAAAACTGGGGTTAATTTGCTGAGCAGGTTCTTTAATCATCTTTTTGTAAAATATTTTTTTTTTTTCTTTTTCACCTCAACATAAGTAGTTCTTGTAGAATCTGCCCCTAAGAAGAGCACTATATTACCAACAACAGCAACACTGATAAGAGCGTCAAATATTTTTATCTTCATTTGTATATTTTTTACTTTATTCATCCACTTATATGCTGGCAGCACAAAGACAGACAACAGTCTTATTTTACTAAATATTTTACAAACATTAAAAAAATCTCTCATACAATGATTTAACAGCTTTCTCTTATATCTTACTTATCGACCTTATGAAATTATGATGTGAAGGTCTGTAGCAGCCCAGTCAACCTCCAATTAAAATTGTCAATGAATGCCTCTTAGCAAATGAGGCTCTGAATTTCTGGGAAGCCATTGGGATGCTTCCTGTCCCTTTGGCTGTTATGTGGAGCATCAAGAGTACTCTGGTGGACAAAAGGAAGAATAAAGAAAAGGCAAAGCTAAGAAAGGTTAAAGCTGAACATTTCCCCTATATTCTGAGGAGGGAACTACCTCAAGAAGACCTACTTCTGCATAGCCCAAGGTCCAGCCTACTCATTAGACTCTACCCCTATTTCTCTTCGTAAGAGATATTTCTTATACATTTACCTCCTTGGTGCAGGGCAGAGTCCATAATAAAGGAGTTGTAAAGCTCCTGGGGACGTGATGGCTTAGAGCAGTTTTGCTGGTAATGGTCATGGATCCTGCATGTCCAAATGTGTACTGTAGACCTGACATACAAAACGACTGGGTCACTCTGTGCTCCTCAGTTTATGGTGAAGTACAGATAAGAAAATCAGAAGTAAGATACAGCCAAGCTTAACTTATATAGAACAAAACAATGAGGATGACACAAACAATTTTCTGAATATCCAGAACGGAGACATTGTGGTTTTCACATTCAGAGTAAACTGGCAGTGTGTGGCTAACACAGTTTGGAATAAATGGGCAATGTAAAATATACATGATCTGTTGGTTTCTCTGCACGGCAATTTCTTTGATGTTTGCTGTAGTGTCTATTTATAAAATTTGTGCTTGCAGGCGGGACAACATGTGATTCCTTTTCCCCCCTACAGCATTTCAACGATTTTGTTTCCTTATTAGATTTTCTTTAAACTTAGGAGAAATTCAAGAAGAAAATCCTAGCCCTTCTGGGCCAGTTGCAAAGATCCTTTGTGAATGTTTTCATGCTACAGGTTGATTATACAGTTACAGTTCCTATTCTCAATAAAATGTTCAGAGTTTATAACAAAGTAGACAAGAGACAATACTTTGAGTGTCACTGTCCCTGGACAGAAGAAGAGACCTTTTAACCCTATGCATTGGGCTGCCTTATATAATGATGTCAAGTGCCAATATAAAATGTATTTTTATACGTCTTTGTTGCTGTAGGTCTCGCCAGTGTCAGATGAGAAAAAAATGATGAGTGGTAGAGGAATTGTTCTGTGTAATAGTTAATTAAAAAACAACAACAACAACAAAAAGAATTAATTCAACTACAAGCCAAGACTTACCATTATTTTGAAAGAGAGAGCACAACAGGAGAGTCAGGAAGAAAGAAGAGTTAGGAAGAACAGAACTGGGAAAATGTCTTTGCAGAAATTAATAAAAAATAAATAAAAGGGTTTTGATTATATCAAGGTGCGCTTAGAAAATAGTAACAACAGCACAAGGGGAAAAAAAACCCAACCATAGTTTTAAACAACATCATAGCAAGATACACACTTAAGAATACTTAGAGCTTGAAATGTATAGCTCTTCTGGGAAATTACACTCTGGAGTTACTGCCAATAATGCCCTCTTCTGGCGATGCTATTGCAACTCAGTTGGCATGTCAGTCATCTCAGGACCCTGCATTTTCAATACGCAGAGTGAATTCACTGTAGTCAGGGAGAGAGTTTTATCTGAGCTAAATGTCACAACCCCTTTTTTTTCTCCCCTCAGTTCCAAAGACTAGCTGTAGGTAAATTATTTTAATAAAGTAAGAGATACCACTGTACAGTTTTCTTTTTTTTCTTTTTTTTCCTTACCCCAAATAATGCTCTCTATGTCATCTGTATATTTATGATAGCTCAAAGACATGGGTGTGTGGATCTAATTAAAAATGTGAAAGGGTTTAGCAGCCTGCTGCTTCCCTGTGAGTCTCTTGTTGCCAACTCTTGGCAGCTCTGCTGTCACTGAGCCAAATGTTTAGTCTTCAGCTGAACTACTGCCAGTGAGCTGCACTGCATTCTGGGACTGTAGAGCCCCGAGGTACTGTGTTAAACTATCTCACATAAGGATGTGCAGTGAGCTGGACTTCATATTCAATCACCCAAAAGAAAAGTGAAGGAGAAAGCCCACTTTTGCCTGCTGAGCCTCAACAGTGTCTAAGACACAATGGCCAACTCCTCCAGGATTTTGCATCAGGGAAAATAAATAGTTTCTTGAGGTGGATCAACCCATGCATTTCTTTAATGTGCCTATACAGCAATGGCACTAGTTATATTTAGCAAATTTAGTTTAAATCAGTCTGCTCTCAATATGGAATTAAAAAAAAAGAAATAACAAAAACGTGTCTTTCTGCAATGAGAGTCTGGCCTCCAAGCCAATGGCTCATGCTAAATAAATATATTCTGACTCAACTCCAATACTCCAACAGGACAGTCTGGTCCAGAGTAAAGAAAAGAAAAAAAAAAAAAAAAGGATAAATTTGGCACATGTGCATTCCAGCCAGCACCAGGAAAGCTACATTGACAGAAACATGCTTACCACAGTTGCATTGCTTAATAAATTCAGGTATAATGAAGAGATAGGTGGAGTTATAGGCTAAGCTGGCCTGTAGGGTTTGATCAGTGCTCCAACTCACTTAGGGCTTAGAGTGGACTGGAAGAATTGCCAAGTCTTATGAGTCAATGATGGATTTCCAGCAGATCAGAATTAAATTCTCCTTTTAGCGGTTCTCCCTGCACTCTTTTCTGCAAGGGAAATGACTTTTACTGACAGCAAAGTGGTGTGTGTCTTCCTGTTATTTTCTTTCTCTGTTCTATTTCTCCACTGTCCCATTTCTATCTTTTGTTTCCCTGCATTTCTCACCTTCACAGCATTTTATTTCCTTTCCTTCCCATCTTTTATTTTCTTTTCTCTTCTAAGATTTTTTGCCTCATTTGCCTGTATTTCACATCAACCTTTTTTCCTTAACTTTTACTATACTTCTCTACAGCTTCCTTTCACTGTTGTAATGTTCTACCTGAGAGAATGAATGAGCCACCTCTAATGTTAGTCCAGGGAATCAGCAGACCTATTCTGCTGCACTTTATTTCTGGAAATATTTTCTTTGTATGTTTCTGAAACCAACACAGTGGTGAAATAATAACTAGGTGTTTCTGATTGAACTGTTGCTCCAACTCTTGACATTGGGTATTTAAGAATAAAACTACAGAAAAAGATTGTTGGCTTCATATCAAATACTTGTCTGCATTCATTCATAATGCTAACTACAGATTAGACACACAGCACTAAAGGGGCAAAGAGAGAGAGAAAAAAATAAACATTTACACTAATGATCACTCATTTTTTGTACAGCTGCATTTAAAGAAATAGAAGAAGGCACAAGTGTGCAACACACCTGAACTCCACCTCTTTGATCTTTCCTCTGGGGTCCTTTTTGTTGCAGTGGGCCAGCTCTGGGAAGAAGGCAGGACTCAGAAGCCGCTTGGCATCCAGCCCAGTCTTTGTGGGCCACTGGAGAGATGGATAGCTAGGTGCAGAAGTGCCCTGAGGCAGGTGTTAAAATGTTGTTCTTAGTTCCTTGGTGGTAATCATTGCAAAACAATCCTGTCTGCTCTATTCGTATCAACAAGCTGCTTTCCCTGGCTCGTTGCTAAGAGACAGGACTGTTGCTTACAAGTTGCTTAGTGCCTTAGACTTTCATAATTTATAATTTATTATCTTAGCATAAAAATTTGTGTGTTTTTTTTTATTTTATTTTATTTTTCCAGCAACCCAATAATTGTCACATAAAACAAAGGTCATGTATCTACCAGAGCAGCAGTTGCTCTTATAATATACTTCGCTTTTGTATGGTTTGGGATTCTGTGAAAAGAAAATGTTATTATAAACTGAAGATGAATATCATTTTTGTCCATTAACTTCTTGCATTATATGACTGGTTAGGTCAATGGATTCCCTCAAGATTTCTTCACTATTGAAAACATGTTTCTGTCCAACCAAGAAGGAAATGAATTGAAATGATTTCAATTATCACATGAAAGACATCGGCTCTTCTTGCTCTACACTTCAGCACCTAATAGTTCAACTCATCAATCCTACTTTCACAGAGTTCAGTGATAGAGATGTTTAACCACTGCCAGAAATTACTCTTGTGCATTAATCTAGCTTTGTGAATATACAAACCTTACCTTGCTAAAGTGTTTTGTACTTAACACTAGTTAAATCAGCTCAGTGAGGAGTAATGCCAAAGTGGAAATGAGAATAATTTGCAGACTTGTTAAGTTGCAAAATAACTCTGTCACAGTTCACCACTTTAAAAAAAAAAAAAAAAAAAAAAAAAAATTTTTTTTGCCCCCCTTAAAAAAAAAAAAAAAAAAAAAAAAAAAAGAGAACTTATTATTATACTCCCTTATGGAAATTAAGGATACCAACCTCGGGTTAGGATTTACTTGACTGTTTAACAGAAGAGCTATACATACAGCTGGTGTTGTGGTATTAAACTAAAGCATATTTAAGAGCTTTACCAATACACAACCATCAGCTACATTGCCACTGTAAATGCTTTAAAAAAATAAAAGCAAAGTTACTTTTCCACCCTCATTTCAGTGAGCTGTTTAAGCCAGTTAGAACCAAGAACTACTTCTTATGGAGCTGTAGCAATGGTTATGGAAATGGCCTCGTGCAAATAGTGCTTCCCCTGCAAAGCTTGTGAGGGAGTTTCTACCCAGCAAAATCAAGGTATGTTTTCCACCATAGCTGACCTTTTCCATCCAGCAACACCAGTGAAGTTATGCTTGCAAGCAAGGGACAATATAGGAAGGGCTAAGGCATGTATTAGCACACCTTGTTGTCCTAGTTGCCTAATGTGAGCAAAATGTAAACGAAAAAACATCTCCGACGGTGACACATACATTTTGTGCTGGAGATGTATTCTTGAATGCTTCAATAACTTAATTCCCTATTGGCTATGCCAGCCAAGTGTATTTTAGTCAGTCTAAATGTATTCATGAGTTGGTCCTCTTACCAGTTAAGGTAACTCATGGGGTAGCCATGCTGATCAATGCCTGAGATCCCTCTCAAAAGCTCATCCAACCTACAGTCAGACATTTTCCATGACTTCCAGAAAACATAAGAAATACAGTGTTTCTCAATCATGTGATGAAAGTTACTACCTTCAGTTTTAAAAGACAATACAAATGCAGCTTAAATAAATGGGATGCCAAGAACTTCTTGTATATTCTTGAAACTCCATGAAACCCTGCTCACTAATTCTGATGTAAATTTTTCCACCTCATATAGTTAAGAAAAATGGAATCCAAAACAACAACAAAAACCTTAGTGAGTTACTATTCTGTTATATGTTGAATGTGAGTAACATGGAGTTAATTTGAACAATCTGAGTGAAGAGGACATCATCCTCTTATTTTCTTGTTTGTTAATATGTCTAGCAACAGTACCTCATTTCCTATAAAACTGGGGCACTTTATAACTATGCAGGTATAATGCCATGCTACATACCTCCTTTATATAAGTTCATGTTAAGTAATTATTACTGTTGCAACCATTCACTCAAACATGAGAAGAAATGAACAAGGAGGAGGAATATAATTTATTCATTAACTTTCCAAGCAGGGCAATCCTGCTGACTCTGCACATGTGTCACAACACTCCACAGAACCAGCTAGAGGATATTTAGTCCAAAAAGCATGGACTCATCCCTACAACCTAAGGAAAAACTCTGACCAAAAATCTCCCTTCAAACCCAATATATATTTATCCTGTTTTATCTGGCAGGGGGTGAAGATGACAATTAAGTGTCAACAGGCACTCACATTTTCTTAGGTAACATGAATTGGAAAATACATCAACAATAGTATGTCTAGAGGTTGTGACTTGACCTTCTGAAAGAGTCATTAATAACTTTGAAGGAGGATTTCCTGGTTTTAAAGTCTTGTGACTATTGGGAAAAGAAACAGATTTATGTTTGACTGCTACTGTTTAGGTTCTTGGGTGAGCAGCAGGCACCAAAGGTTTGGAAATCATTGTTAAAAAAACAAAAGAAACCAAAAAGAGTGTAGTTAAGAGTCAGATCTACCATTTTAGTCTTTATGTTAAGTCTGGTGGGAGAAAGAATCAGAGTTATAATCTTATGATTAATCTTGCTGAAACCCACACATGAAAATATCCAAATGTTCTCAAGGGATTGTCATCAGTTGTTCACTGAGGTATGTCAAGTCCATAATCTAATCTAGAGTTTCATCTCTGGAGCTCTGCCAGAAATCTGATAAATCATTCTATCATACAAGATCAATGTGTATTCAACAGGTCAGATTTTGGGGCTCAAAAGAAAGGGCTGATGGATCACAAGCAACCAGTATTATTTATCTAAAGCCAATAAAAACTTCGATGAAAATCAAAATGGTATATAAATGGAAGCATTTGGTTAAAGCTCTGCTTTAATGAATTAACAAAAAACCCCTGAAACCACAGTTCCTTAATCACCTGATTAATTTTTCCTAGGAGTTACAGGAGCTCTCTTGAGAAGATACATGGACCTGTGTTGCCCAGCAGGAACTCAGTGCCTTGAATGTTTAAGTCCCTTTTCAGTAAAATGCTTGAAAAAATACAAGGGAGAGCTCTTCACTGCTTCCCTCTCAGGCAAAATGCCCATTGAATTCAATGGGATTTTTTCATGAGTAAGTCAAGCAGGATTTGGCTCTGGAAGTACATAACAAGATTGAACAGACTTGGTTCCCAGTAATGGCATCCCATTGTGTTGTGGTATGGTAGAACATGCAGTGCTGGAGTGCATTCTGTCAATGTCTCCGACTTCCAGAGGATATTGTAATATCTCATTATTGTAGACTAGAAGAAAGGGATCTGTTAGAATTAGGACTGGAGATTATTGTAGGGTTTTTAAGTAGTACAAGAAAAGTGAAGAAATGTTGCCATTATGAATACAGGATATTAATAGCTTATATTTGCTCTGTGAACTGTCTTTAATTCCAAGCAAGTTGAGGCAGATGACATGTTTCACAGTGGTGCCTAGTGGCTCCATTCTAATTTACAGATACATTACCAAAAGTCTGACTGAAAAGGCCCAGCTTGCAAGTTGTTGATTGCCTCCTCTCCTTGATTTCACTGGCTCTGCAAAGCCGGCATCTTGTGTTGGATTTAAGAAGTGAGGCATCTGTAACAGGCCTTTACAAAGCACTCTGAGGTCTTGGCTTAGGCAACAGGGTAAAGCCTGGTGTATTCCCTGGCTCAGCACTGCACATTCCCATCAGCGGACACTGGAAACATCTATCACAGAATGGTGCAGTCCAAGGGTGATCCAAGCTCAGGAGACCTATAAATCCTACATTCTTCACAGCCTTCAACCTCCCAACCACTTCTGGAAGGGCACCAGAGCTGACATAGCTGCTGTGTGTACTATGTGAGCGAGCCATGCACATTCATAGAGCAGGCTGTAGTGTGCCTTGGGCCCATGCCAGGAAGTATCTCAGGCCATGCTTTCTCCTGGGTATCACTCAAACCTTATGCCTGGTCAAAGGTTTTTGTGTATGTGATAGAATTAGAAGATGAATATGAACAGCGGCTGGACCTTGAGTGAAAAATGTTTTCTCAGAATACGGTTTAAACATGCCCAATTTGTGCCTACAAGTACACAAGTCTTACTTGCTCATATAAATTCTAGACGGAATCATTCACAAATCCTGAGAATCATGATGTAGCCAATTTGCTCTAGACTTCCGAGAGATGCTTGCTGAAAAACAAGTGTGTCTGGCTTTACTAGGTCACCCTGGTACAAATGGGAACAGATGCCAGATTAGGGGGTATCTCTGGAAGATATTAGGTGTGCCCCTGACCCCAGCTCAACTGTGGCCATCCTCACCTTTGATCCTGACTATTTGAAGAAGATCACTCAGGCACAGAAGTTGCAGCAGCCCTCAGAAAGCTGGAACTTGCCTGAAGAAATATCTCTGAATGCTGTAGTCAGAAGACTGGGGAAATCCATGTGATTTTTATGTTGCCCTGGTACAAACAAAAATCAATGATTGTCAGTTGGTACAGCTGTTGCTATTCTCTGCTCCAGAAGAATTGCATTTGTAAGTCCTTTGGCACACACCAAGATTTTTTTCTGAAAAACACTCTGAAAGGTAATTTATACAGAGTTTATATGGTGTATATGGAATGTGTACATGTGTGAGCACACACACACACTGATCAAATATTGGTAAGCTGAAAAGTGGAAAGTACCACGTATGCAGTGAAAACCACACAGGCCAATATGACTTTGTGGTATTATTTTAAAAATTTACAGAGTCTCTGAGACTGTCAGTGGTACCTGGAAGACATAACATGAACTTTTATTTAACACAGACCTATCTCTGATGTGCATTATTAATTGATATTTATAGAGAAGTACATTAAGAGTTATCTGGGTATGGGCACTGTTATAAAGTCATAAATACATTTAGCTAGTTTTTATAGTTCCTTAAGATCAGCCACCAGAGACAGAGAATAATATATATTTGATATGAATAACATCTGTATTTGTGTCTAAATAGAGGAGGAAATGCATCTGCCTCCAGTAGATCTCTCTTTTTAATGTTTCAGCCTGCAAGAAATGCACATTAATAGCAGCTTCTTCCCTGAGGAAGGTTTTGAACTAGAGTACTTGAGAAGAAACTTACAACAGAGCAGCCTAAAGTGCCACCCAGTCCCTTTTAATTAGCACATATAAGTCCCCCTACATCCAAGATATGATTGAGAATTTCTGCCATTTCTTTTTAATATCAGTGTTATATGCTAAAGTTTGTCAGACTAAGCTAAAAAGCCACTTCTTTTTATGTTGTTTCCCACATGCAGAGCAGACCTCTTACATTTTTGTTGGCTGCTAATGTACTAAGCGTTTTTTGGCAGCGTGCGGTTCTGGATTGAAGCCATGCATGCAAGTCTTCCACAGTAAGTATGGCCCAAAGGATTAGAGATCAATGGATTTAGTTATCTGGTGAAGTTCCCCTGCCTTTCTGGTGCTATTAAAAGGTTTTGCTATTGTAACAAGCACCAGAACTTTTCATTTTAAACTTGCCCAACTGAGGCTTCTACTTAGGCTGCAGAGCATAAGAAAGTTACTGGACTTCTGCAGAGAGCTTTACTGTCATGCCACTGAAATGCAAGTCCAAGAAAAAACCCAAGCAGATACTTCACATGTTTGAAGGCAAAAAATTCTGCATAAAGGGAGGGGGGAAAACCCCAACATTGCAGTGTGTTTTCTCAGTGTAATCAAAGGATGCTGCCTTAGAGAAAATTGTTTTCTAATTAGTTCATAACCAAATCCTGAGAAATGGGGAGAGACTATTTGAAAAACTCTGTTGTCTGAAGCACCGCAAGCTGGAGGGAAAGGAATCGTCTGTCCCAAGAGCTTGGGGGCCTCCAAACCACATGCCTGGCCTATGGCTTGGCTGCCACAGGCTGTTGGCTGAGGACTAGTGGACACTGCCCATTGCTCCCCACTCCATTACTGGCTCCAGTGCTTTCTTGTGCTGCTCAAAGCTACTGATTTGGGCCCCAAAACACCTACTTCCTCCTTCCCTCTGTGAGACAATGTGAACAGCTGCTACAGAGATTTTCTCTGCAGTGCATGTGTGGAGGTTCCTCTTGTGTTTGGCGTTCCCTTACAACAGAAACATATCATAAACCCTTCAGGATTTGGCCCATGCTGAGTGTGAATATCTTGGCTTTCAGGTTTGAGGGACTAAGCAGTTTTTTATTTTCTTTTTTTAGCCATGGAACTTCCTGAGGAGAGAAAAAGCCTGAACCCATCTGATTTAGTCTTGTCTTTTTTTTTAGGTGAACAGAATAAGCCATTCCAGGCATTTTCCTTCATAGTGGACTCTTGTTAGTAGATAAAAATACAGTTCAAGTTTGTGTCCACCCTGCCTTATAGGGAGTGGGAAGGCAGAAGAGAACTCCTCTGCACTTTGCCACTATCTTTATCCCCGCCTCGATACAGCTTCAGGCACTATTCCTGTATCTACTGATCTTCATAGGGTTAATCTCTCCAAGAAAGGAAATCAGAAAAAAATTAAAGGAGAGTAAATTTAACCTTCCTACTTTTGTATTAGGAAGCTGAAATTAATGATACATATTGCATTGTCGCAAGACTGGATGGTAAAAGCTGGTAAAAAGTCATTCAGTGCACAGGACAGATTCCAACTTGAGCCACATGTTGGCACAGTATTAATTCTATCTAGAAACATTTTAATGTCTAGAGCTGGAGTTCACATTGCACTGTATATTTTTGAAATTCTTTGCTGATGAAGTGACCAAGACACATCAAAAGTACCCCAAATCTTACCAAGATGACCCTCTACCACCTCATGGTTAAAGCAAGAATCACCAATGGCAAACTATATACAACTGTTAACTCAAAGTCTTACCAGGGTGACAGCGAGCTTAGCTCAAACACTAGCATCTCTGCCACCCTAAAGTAAAATAAAAACTTGCCAAAGGGTTTTTACAACATATAGTAGAAGAAGGCACCAGTCAAAGACATGATCTGGTTTTGATAAAAACTCACTACTGATTTCAGGGTTTTGTTGTCCATAAAAAGTGCCCTCAATTGCCAGCTATCCAGAAAAGCTCTTCAAACATACTAAGTGTGCCCAGAGATAGACTATCAGGCTACCAGACTCCCTAGGGAAGCCACATAGATCTGTAGTGTAGAGGACAAATTGTAAATGTATTTTTCATAAGGTCAGCCAGATAAAATAAGAACTAATCCAAATACCAAACTAAGTCCAAAACCTTTGTGAGAACTCAGGTAAACACCACCTAACTTACGCATGTAAAGGATCATTCAGCATAAAAAATATCCTTTAATTTTGCTGCTAATGCAGACTTCAAAAAAAATCCTGTCCTGCAAGCATCTGCCATGCTCGGGTGACACAGGTATTTTGGAGCTTCCATTCACATGAGCTGAATTTTTGGACCCATATCCAAACCGAATTTATGAAACTTCCACAGTTTTAGAGATCCACCCTTCAATGTTTTTTAAATGCTACTAGATTTGTTCATTTTTCAATAAAAAAAATCACCTAGAAGTCTTCGTGTTAATTTTCATTTTTAGATCTTTCTGAGGTCCTGAAAATTGTTGCATGTATATAAGATGTTAAATTAACTACTTTTCCTGTAGCTAGAGTGCACTAAACCAGTTCTCCTCATGACAGTCTCTGTTACTGCAGATGTTTTGAAGCCAGGAAGGCAAATGGGGATCCAAACTTTCTCAAAATTGGAACTGGTCTGTGTCTGAGGTTTACTCCAGTGCAGTACAGATGTAGGAGCCAGCCAAATACCTCAGATCTGAATGCTGCCTGCTTGGGGGAGCAAGTGTGCCCTGAAGTCGCTATTCCCAGCCATGATGCTTTCCCACTTGTATTTCCATTTCCAAGGGAGCAGGCAGCTCATTACAGTGTGCTTATTGTAAGAATCTGCAGGTGTCTCCAGGTAGAGCTCGTCTTGGTTTGGTTTTTGTTTTGTTTTGTTTTATTTTCTCTTCTACTTCATCTCTGTTTTAAAAACAAAAAATATCCTTTGCTTTAATAATTTTTCCACCACCCTTTTGTTAGGTGGCTGGTTTTAGCCTGCCTAACCAAGCTCACAAACACCTGTATTTACTTTTCTTTATTTCTTTTTTGTACTTGCCCATTTCCTCTTGCTTGTACTGCAGTGATGTCAGAGTCCTAAACCATGCAAACAGTCTTGAGAGATGTACAGCACTGTCAGGGCCCACAGACAGTGACAAAAGCAAGCTAGTCGAAGTCAGCCCGCCCACAACTTTCTCCAGTGCAGGTGCTGCTAGAGGAAGAAGCACAGAATTAGGGCCTGTCGTGATTTAAGCCCAGCCGGCAACTTG
>NW_009928087.1:1052-2427 GCF_000696875.1 Nestor notabilis | reverse complement strand
CCCTGCGCCTCCGCTGCATCCCAGGCCCTCGGATGTGGTACCCATGGGACCTGCACCCACTGTGATCCCCCCATCCCCACCTCCCGCGGCACCTTACCCGCTTCGTCAGCTGCGTGTCCATCATGAAGTTGTGGACGTGCTTCTCAGCTTTGGTGAGCTCCAGCTTCCTGGCCACCACGGCCACCACCAGAGCTGTGCAGCCGGCACCCTGCGCGGGGACAGCAGGCAGGGAGGTGCTTTGCTACCCTCCAGCATTGCAACCCCCTCATTCAGTAAAGGTCTGCGCAGCCCCCAACCACCTTATCCTCGGTATCACAGAGTGCCCTTGGTGATGTGCTGGGTCATTAATGGGACAGGCCGGGGACGACTGACGAGGTCAGTGATGAGCTCTGGTGAGCCTTTGCCTCCCGAGCACCCATTAACAGCTGGGCTAAGCCTGCTTTAGCGGTGCCGCCACAGCCGGTGCCCTGTGGGATGGGGAACCCCCCGCTCCTGAGAGGACTCCAGCATGGGAGAGCAGTGGGGAAGCACCAGCAGCCTGAGGGAGGGCAGGGAGGGGGACCCCCGAATAGGGACCCCCCCTCCCGACTTGCTGCATCTCCCAACAGCGACAGCTGGGAGCTTGATTATCCCGGTGATTAGGGCTGGATCCCATCATCTCCAGGACATATTTGCCTTTGGAAAGCAAAGGCACCAAAGCCCCCACTCCCTGCGGTGCTCGGGTGCTCTGCCTGCACCAGCTGAGCTGCTCCCCCCTCCCGCAGCCTGGCAGAGGCCCCACAGTCCTGGCAAACTCTCCTTAATTGATTAAAGAGTCATTAATTAACATCGTGCTCTGAGCTGAATCTTTCAGCATCCCCCAAGCTTCCGTCTCCCACCACTTCCCTCCTCGCAGTGAGGCTGCAGGATGCTCCGGGACCCCTCATTCAGCTGCGAAATGCCAGGGCCCCCCTCCTCCAAGAGGGATTTTCTCCCTCGCCTGGCTCCTCGCTGGAGCCCGACCTCATCAACACAGACCAAAGACTCCAGATCATAGAAAGTTAATAGTTGCTGGTGGAGCACGGGGGGGTAACGGCTCCATCCCCAAGGCCTGGAGCCAAGGGGGACATCCCCAAGGCGGGGAGCCAAGGGGGACAGAGCCGGGGGCTGGGGGCTGGAGCTGTGAACGCTCCTCGCTCCGCAACCAGGACCTGACGGCCCCGGAGGCCGGTGACCGGCTGGTGTCCCGCACTGCACCATCACCTCCTGAACCAAGCCACCACCACGTCCTGCTGCGCCCAGCTCTGCCAGCTCCCGGCCTCCAAGTCCTCAGAGCGGAAGCCACCGTGCCCCGTGCATGGACCCCCCGTGCTGGGGACAGGCAGAGCCCATGGCG
>NW_009928087.1:299-879 GCF_000696875.1 Nestor notabilis | reverse complement strand
TGGAGATGAGCCACATGGCACCCAGGAAGTTGCTGGTTACGTCCTGCTGGTCATGGTACCTGCCAAGGAGAAACGGGCATCAGTGTCGGGGCAGGGGATGGGGAGCAATGGGGGCAGCTGGGCACGGTGGCTGCCCTGGCACAAGGCTGTGTAGCGGGGAATAGGGATTAAGAACGTGGCAGATGCCCCGTAGCAGCAGCGGTTGGAACATTCCTGGCCCCGGGAAAAAACCCATATTTTTTCATCCCCGGTGCCACGTGGCGCGGTGGAAAGAGCCGCCTGATGGGAGAAACAGCTGCAAAGCCCCCAACTGCGCCAGCTCCCCACCGGCATCCTGCTCTGCATCCTGCTCTGCATCCTGCTCTGCATCCCGCTCTGCATCCCGCTCTGCATCCCACTGTGCGTCCTGCTCTCCATCCCGCTCTGCATCCCGCTGTCTATCCCACTCTGCATCCCGTTCTGCATCCTGCTCTACATCCTGCTCTGTATTCAGCTCTGCATCCTGCACTGAGCGCCCTGTGCCGCACCGGGGACCAGTGGCAGGGGCTGCCGGGCCCCCCGAAGATGGTTCCCACAGGGA
>NW_009928087.1:0-251 GCF_000696875.1 Nestor notabilis | reverse complement strand
CAGCGCTGCTGCCTGGCACTGCAGCAGGACCCCGGCCCAGGCAACACCTTCACCCTGTCACCCTCACTGCCTGCACGCATCCCTCTCCCCAGCAGGCTTCTCCCGGCCTCCTCACGAAATCACTAGAGGGAAACCAGATGGAGCTTTTGGCAGCTCCCCCCACCCCGGTTTATCCCAGCTCCTCGCTCCTGGAGCAGTTGGGTTTTCTCCTCTCCTGAAATGTTTTTCCCCTGAATTAGTGGACACCCAGA
>NW_009928086.1:1320-2747 GCF_000696875.1 Nestor notabilis | reverse complement strand
GGGCACAGCCGCACGCTGCCAGGAGGCCACTGTCCCCACTGTCCCTGCTGTCCCTGAGCCTGCGCAGCCCCGGACGGAGCCCATCTTTGACTGGCCGGTGTTCTGGACCTTCCTGCGTCCCCAGATCCTGGCCCTCTCTGCAGCAGTGGTGGTGAGCAGGGGCACGTGGGTGGCTGTGGTTTCCCTTGTCCCCACTGTCCCTGTGCCATGGCATGATGCCTGCTGTCCCCATACCGTGGTGTGACACCTGCTGTTACTGTGCCACAGCATGACACAGTATACAGGAGAGGGACTCTTCATCAGGGACTCTAGTGGTAGAACAAGGGGTCATGGGTTCAAACTTAAACAGGGGAAGTTCAGGTCAGATATAAGGGGGAAGCTCTTTACTGTGAGGCGGTGAGGCATGGGAATGGGTTGCCCAAAGAAGTAAATGCTTCATCCCTGGCAGTGTTTAAGGCCAGGTTGGGCAGAGCCTTGTGTGACATGGTCTAGTGTGGGGTGGCTTGGAACTGCATGGTCTTACAGTCCTTTCCAACACAAACCATTCTGTAATCCTATGATGACTGCCGTCCCTGTGCCATGGTGTGATGCCTGCCATTGCCATGCCATGGCATGACTCCCACTGTCTCCATGCCACGGTGTGATGCCTGCCCTCACCGTGCCATGGTGTGACATGTGGTTCCCATGCCATGGTGTGATGCCTGCTGTTACCATGCCATGGCATGACAGCTGCTGTCCCTGCAGCTGGCACTGGGTGCAGCCCTGCTCAATGTCCGCATCCCAATGCTGCTGGGGCAGCTGGTGAACGTGGTGGCCCACTGCGCCCGTGGCCACATCTCCGGTTACCTGCAGGAGGTCCGGCGCCCAGCCCTGCGCCTGCTCGCTGTCTACTGCCTGCAGGTGGGTGCCAAGTTAGATCGGAGGGTCCTGGGGAGCTTCCCTCACTCCCCATGCTCCTCACAGCCCCTCTCCTCTGCAGGGGCTGCTGACCTTTGGGTACATCGCACTGCTGGCACGGGTTGGGGAGCAGGTGGCTGGCAGCATGCGCAAGGCGCTCTTCACATCCCTGCTCCAGTAAGACACCCCACAGGGCAGTAAGGGATGGGGCTCACAGGGGGACCTCAACCCACTGCCCCAGCCCACTGCCTTCTTGCCACTGGCAGGCAGGACGTAGCATTCTTTGATGCCAACCGGACGGGGCAGCTGGTGAACCGGCTGGCGGCTGAAATCCCGGGGGTCAAGTACTCCTTCAAACGCTGGCCTGCAGGACGTCAAGTTCCTCCTTCAAGCTGGCCATATCGCAGGTGAAGCCAGCAGCTGGTGGCACCAAACCCCAGCCTTGCCCTCCCCAAGTCTTTCTGGCCCCAGCACCCACCCCTGCCCACTTTCATTCCCAGGGCCTGCGCAGCAGCACGCAGACAGCCGGC
>NW_009928086.1:533-752 GCF_000696875.1 Nestor notabilis | reverse complement strand
TCTCACTCTACCGGCTCTCGCCCAAGCTCACTGGCCTCCTGCTCGTGGCACTGCCCGCACTGGTGGCTGCCGGGGCCCTCATTGGCGCCTTCCTCCGCAGCCTCTCCCGCCAGGCACAGGAGCAGGTAACCCTGCACTTACCCATCCCACCAGGGCTGGAGCAGGGGGTGTCCTCCCCTGCGCACCCTCTTCATTCCTCTCCCTGCCGGTGGCCAAGGC
>NW_009928086.1:0-417 GCF_000696875.1 Nestor notabilis | reverse complement strand
CTGCCTTGTGAAGGTAGTGTGGGGCCTGGGGGGGTTCAGCCCCATCCCTGCCTGCAGGCTGTACTGTGCTGAGGTGGACCATGCTGGCTGGCTGAATGAGCGACTGGGGCTGGGCATCGCTGCCTTCCAAGGGCTCTCCAACCTGGCACTTAATGGTGAGTGTTTGCCACGGGGTGGGACCTGGCGGTACCATGGGGCAGGAACCCCTTCAGGTCACATCTTTGCCTTGCATCCTACAGGCATCGTCCTGGGAACCATCTTCATGGGTGGCTCCTTGATGGCCGGGGATGAGCTCTCGCCAGGCGACCTCATGTCCTTCCTGGTGGCCTCGCAGACGGTGCAAAGGTCAGGGAAGGGTCGGGCATGCCAGCACCCCTGGCACCCGGCATACCCATGACTCAGCCCTGAGCTCGGCCT
>NW_009928085.1:0-27989 GCF_000696875.1 Nestor notabilis | reverse complement strand
GGCCCCATTTGAAATCATTCTTCTTCCAGGTTACGTGATAGGGCTTACAGTCAGACTGTAATTTGGGATGTGCATTCTCCAGAACCCCACAACACCTAAGAAAGCTTGTGTTTCTTTCTTGTTAGTTGGTGGAGACATTGCTGTTATCTTGTTGATCACATCTGTGGGGATCTGGCGACGTCCATCTTGCCATTTTATTCCCAAAAATTGAATCTCCTGTGCAGGTCCCTTGACCTTACTTTGTTTTATGGCAAAACCGCCATCAGAAGGACTTGGACTTTTTTTCCTTCCCTTTCTGAAAAACAAATTCTGCTGTTTCACCCCACTCAAAATCATCAATGTATTGCAGGTGTTCTGGAGCTTGCATCAGTCCACGGCAGATGGTAGGGCTGTGTTTCCATCCCTGGGGCAGTCAGTTCCAAGTGTACTGGACACCCCTCTAAGTAAAAGCGAACTGTGGCCTGCACTCTGCTGCCAAAGGGACTGAGAAAAATGCATTGGCAATAACAGTTATGGCATACCACCTGTCTGCCTTTGACTCCAGATTGTATTGAGGTTTTTGGATGACCACTGTGTATATGGATGCAGTTTTTACCAATTTACAGATGTTTACTGTACTATAACCTGCTACTTCAGGGAATGAGAAAGAGCTATTATCACCTTCATACCCTTAAAATCGTATGGGTAGGTAGACATTAAGAGTTACATTGACATTTTGCTTAGCAAAACATACAATTAAAATATTTTTGGTATAAAAATGTTATTTCATATTCTTTGCTTTCTGGATTTAGGCTCTAGCTTTGATCTCTTATCCACCGATAAACACAAAAAATTCCGTTGAATTCAGTAAAATCTTTCTAATGTACCCTGGTGTTCCCATCTTTCCCCTCTTTGCAACATGTGAAGCCACTGTCCATCATTTTAAATGTTAACAGCTTATGATTTTTTTTCCCCTAGTTTTACTCAGCGTGTATAATCTCAAAGGTTAAATTGCTGTTGGATGAATTCTCAATCAATCCTGAAAGGAGAATGCTGAAATGGCACATCTGTTGGAGGACTTGCAGACTCTTACTGAAGGAATGTGTTCCAGTGTTTGATTGCTAAAGATGCAGGGGGAAAAACTGCTGTGCTGACATACATGAAAATGTATTAATAATAATTTACAGATAAATTAATATGGCCTGAGCTTAATCTCATTCTGGCAAAACCCATGATGAAGGAAATGAGAATTTACTGGGATCTAATTGAGTCTAATTTATTTTTTTTTTTTCCCTCCCCATTCTTTTCCTGCACTGGAGAACTCATTTAAAATAATAGCCTTAAGTATTTAATAGTACTATACCTACTGTGTTAATTTGTTGTTTAGAGGCACATAATTTTCTTCCTATCCTTGTAAAACTCGGTTGCCTATATAAAGCACAGTCCTCTGATGAAACGGTGTGCTCATGCAATTTTCTGAACACTGAGAAGAAGCTATTCCTCCTTAGAGATGATTACATCATGCTTCTTGTACATACAGGAAGCCTTGCTCAGTGATAATTGTAATAGGCTAACTCTGACTTGCTGTACTCCTTTATTTAGAAAAAAATCAGTATGTCTGTGGTCTCTGGGGTGTGTGGTTCCCCTTGGATGCACAGATAGAGCAGCAGTACTTTGCTTGCTCTTGTTATTTTGTGGGAGTGGAAATGCTCAGAGTTCATATGTAAGTGTATCACTACCCAGTAGAGTTTAAGAATTGCACTTCATGACAGAAATTCCCATACGTAATCAGTAGCAGGTTCAGTTTCTATGTTGAATCATTGCTCATGTGTAGCTGTGGGAGGAACTTGTGCTATTGTTGTGGTATATAGACAGGATCAGTAATGGTACACTGAAAGGAAATTATAGTTTGGGAGCTCTGATACTTCCCCATATCATAACTACTTCTTCAGCTTAAATACTCATGCAATGGCTGCAGGCTTCATGAATAAAAATGTTAACTGTTCCCTGCCTCCTACCTGCAGTCTGCTCCAAAAGGACTGCCCTAAAGTATTGACTTAGCCCTATTTTCAACATTATATGCTTCTGTATTGTACACTGAAAATTTAAGTCTGTAAATTGTGTGTGAATATAGGACAAATGCTTTGAAAACTGAGGGTGCCAGCAGGCTGCCAGTTCAGCTCTGCTTTCTCCCAGGAGTGATCTGAGTTAATGTCAGAGGCTGGGAAAACTTAGGTCTTTGGGAGAGGAAGGCTGGAAACCGCCCTTCAACTTTTGTTCATCTTCCTTCCCAGTTACAATGAACGGTTTAATTTTTTTCATCACAACATAGTTCAAGTCCAAACCCAGCAGTCCTCCCCATGCATGTCTCAATTCTTTCTTCCCTGACTGTTTTTTTAAGATCATGAACCCCTTGGGACAGAAGCACTCTTCACACTTGACTGGTTTACGGCAGACACACGTGTGCTCTGCTCAGCCTTCTGCCTTAACAGAGAGCTGTGTGAGAAAGCAAATGCTGTCCCCAATAATAATACTTGCCATAAAGGATCTTGACCTGCTTTGCAATGTTTTTGGAAACAAAATTCAGGAATAAGCATTTTATCACAAATGAAGCAAGGAATAGAGTTGCTGTTTTCCTTAAATATGAACAGAGCTTTAATACTGCTGAAATATTTGGTTTGCTGAGGAAGTTTAACTGTGCAGGAAATTGGACGTTGTCTTGCCTTGTTTATTTTGGATATTTCCACTAATTGATTTTAATCTAATGATCAAAGTATAAAACCAGGCCTCTGAAACAGACAGTAACTGCAGCTGGAGAGATTTACTATGGCTCTTCCTTCAAAGGAGGAGAACTCAGTGGCATTTAGGCTTGTAGTAGTGTATGTAGCTGGCAGTGAAGTCCCTGAGTTGGTGGAGTGTACAATGCTTTGGGACTGGGAACTATCCTTCAATAACTGTTCTTATGATTTTTAGTTTATCAATGTATGACTTAGTTGCCTGTTATAATATAGGACAAATACCAACAGAGCAAGGCTGATTTGTGTAGAGGATTATTCAAGGGAAATCTTGTTACCTTTCCTGTTTCATATTCTAACAAAATAGTCCATTTCAGGTTACTAGTAAGCTATTTTCTGTTTGGAAAGGTGACTGGTATAAAATATAAATGCTGGAGAATGTCTCTAGTTAAAATACACCTCTTCCTCACATTGCAGTTGATTTTCCTTTGTGTCTGTCATGGTTTAAGCCCAGCCGGCAACTTGGAACCACGCAGCCGCTCGCTCACTCCCCCCCTTTTCCTTCCTCCCCCCGCTCCCGGAGGGATGGGGAGGAGAATCGGAGGCATGTAACTCCCACGGGTTGAGAGAACAGCTCTCCGGTAACTAAGGTATAATACAAACCACTACTGCTGCCAATAATAATGATAATAGGAATAACAAGGGAGCAGGACACAGCCGCTCACCACCCACTGACCGATACCCAGCCCGACCCGAGCAGCGATCTGGCCTTCCGGGTACCTCCCCCCAGTCTATATACTGGGCATGACGTGCTGTGGTATGGAATCCCCCTTGGGCCAGTTTGGGTCAGGTGTCCTGCCTCTGCTTCCTCCTGGCTTCCCCTCCTCTGTGGCAAAGCATGAGACTGAGAAAGTCCTTGGTCAGAGTAAACATTACTGAGCAACAACTAAAAACATCGGTGTTATCAGCACTGTTCCCAGACTGAAAGTCAAAAACACAGCACTGCACCAGCTACTAAGAAGGAGAAAAAATGACTGCTGTAGCTGAACCCAGGACAGTGTCTAAAAGGCTATTAGCACAGAAGAGGGAGGTTGGGGGAGGAGTGGATATTGCTGAATGGAGTGCTACAGGTTACTCATTATTTAGAACAGCCAGAAGGAAAACTCAAGTGCACTGGAAAAAACACACTGGTAAAATATCCCATGTGTAGTTCAGGCTTTTAAATACAATGTTTACTATTGACTTTTATATTGGGTTAGAGAATTAATCAACTCACAAGAATGCACTGGAAAATTACACCATGGAGGATGTTAAAAGTGGCAGTGTAGGCTGCGGTGCTTTGCACCCTGCACAGTCACTTGAATGCATGTGTGCGGTCTATGTTCTGTATGCATATAGAATATACGTATATATGTGTATGTTCTAAATATATATGCATCTATAAATATTCTGTATATAGAATATACATGAATTCATATATATATGTATATATACACACACACACACATATATGTTTATGCATAAGTACAGAGATACCCAGACTAGGGTTGCAGGAAGTATCCTGGAAGGCAGGAGATGGCCCAGGAAGATGGAGTCTAGGTTTTTCCCTTCCTATCAATCCACAAATAGTGTCTCATCACCAGTACTCATATGAAGTCAGTAATGTTTAATTTGATCTAGTGAGGAGGCAGCAACAGGAGTCAGTGAGGGAGTACGAGAAGCTTGTAGGCAATTGGGTGGTGTAATTGCCTGCTGATAGGTGACGTGCAGGATTTGGGAAGTCAGGTTGGCCTGTTCCAGCCTATGTCTGAGAAAGTAGGGGATGAAAAGGGAGCAAAGTGGTTAATAGTATGATTTATTACTAGACCTTACAGGACTGACGTTTGGGGCAGGTTGGGAATGAGATTCTGTTGAGATACATATTCATATTGGAGGGGGAGAAGAAGCAGAAGTAGTAAAAAAAACCCAACCAAACAAGTATTAAAAAAAAAAAAAACTAAGAGGAAGGAGAATTTTCAATGCTGGAAAAATGTGGAACAAGTCTGAAACCACAGACTGCACATGGAGAAGTTGCTTGCTAAAGCATTAGCTTTGTTGTGATTACAGGAAAAAAATAAACTTGTTCAGGTATTTATGAAAAGATGAAAATAAGGTGAAATAAGTTGTGGTGGCAAGGGCAGGGTAATGTAACCTTTGCAGCCTTGAGGGATCAAAAGCAGGATGTAAATACAGAACCCAAACCCACCTAATCTTTGTACAGAAGGCACAGTTTGCATCTCCCATGGCGTTGGATAAAAAGACAAGCTGTAGGTTGCCTAACAGAAGTTAGCCCCTGAGAGTGGAAAGAAACCTATGTCATCATATGAAATGAGTAATTTTCATTATAAATGCATATCTAGTTGAAGATGTCCCTGCTTATTGCAGGGGAATTGGACTGGATGACTTTTGATGGTCCCTTTCAAACCATACTAGTGTATGATTTTATGATTTCTATGATCTTGTGGATCCATGGAGTTGCAATTCCACTGCTGAAAAGGTGTTGGGTGACAAGTCCAGAGCAAGAGAGGAAGATGCTAAGTAAGATTTTGATCTGCCAGAGTTGCCTGTTGCTGACTGAGACTATTTTATCTGAATCCTGGCATATTAGTGTTAAAATATTGACTATGTCAACCAGTGTCATCTCGTAGAATAGCAGAAAACGCTTCAGAAATAAGCTCATCGCTGCAGTTCCCTGGAAACTATTACGTGTACTCATGACTACCTAATGCACAAAAATGTAGTGTGCTGTGCTAGGGTAATACAATAGAAGTGTTGTGATAATGTGATAGTTTCTCTTCCTGGAAAACCATCATTTAGATCACTGAAATCAGTGGGACTGAAGGACACAGTTAAAATAAATCATGTATTGCTCTCCTGAATAGTGCTAGATGAACTTTAAATGCATTCCTAGGTAATATGGATGGAACTGTAGCACATCCCTCCATCACATTTGAGATGCTGAGATATTCAGGAGCCAAAACTCCTATATGTGTTATGGCTGAACAACATATTGCAAACTACTGAAACTATGCACAAAGATACCACATTTCGATAATCACAGCTCTGTGTCTGGAACTGAATTATTTGTATAATACATTGCCCAGCCTCTTGGCATATTGAATGAATAAGAAGAATGTCTCTGGAGACCTACAAATGGGAATACTTATTTGGAGAATTAGGAGACAAAACCAGCTGACTAAGACTGCTATGGAGATCAGACTGCTGCACTGAGAAAATCAAAGTCGGTGTGCAGTGATCTAAACTGTGTTTGACATGCCAGGCTTTGGTTTCACCAGGAGACTCACTATGGTATTTAGTTATGTTTTTAAAACCCACGAGTGTAAATTAGAACAAGCTAATTTTATAATTATTCCCAACAGACACACAAGTAATTTAGACTCAAACATGTTTATTTTATAAAGACACAATCATTCAAAAAAGAAGTGCTGAGAAACCACAAGTGGTTTGAGCAATAGAGGCTTAGAGCTTCTGCACACACACACGTGTTTTAAATGTGGTAGTATTTGTTTAAAAGCCATTGAGTGTTCTGTCTCTTTCTTTGTGGCTTTATGACTGTCCTTAAGTGTAATATGAAAGAACTGGAGGGTGGGAAGGTTGTTTTGTTGTTGGTGGTGTTAGTCATTAATTTAGTTGAAATTCCAGGAAAAAACTCAGTTGTTCAGACTTGAGGAATGGAGAAAAAAATCGTGCTTCTATAAAATGCTGCTGAAGGAGAGACTGATCCCGAGATATTACAAACATGCTGCATGGAAAGGGCATATACAAATATGTTAAAGTCAAGGTTGTAGTATTAGCCTGTAGATAAGTCCATAAAGAGGTGGTTAGAAATGGTGAGGTTCTCAGCAGTTAATGAGCAAGTTCACATATGTCGTGACTCAACAGTTCTGTGATAGTTATTTTGGCACGACCCGAGAGGAAATAAATATTTGACAGTGACAGAAGTTAAGTGCTCCCCAGCTTTTGGGTCTTACACAATGCATGATATGATGTTACAATTTATTGAAAACACTGCGAATAATAACAATGCAACTTACAGCTGGCAAACAGCTCTCAAAAACATTGTGCTTTCCGAGAGCAGTGAGCTTTATTGGCTGGTCACTCTTTGCTTCTTTTACTAGGAAAGATTAAACAAACAACTTAAGTGTGGCTGTAATGTGCTGTCAAAGGTGAGTTGCAGCCTACTTCAGTTCTTTAAGGTGGTGTTTAAATCAATCTGTATTTGCCTTTCTATAAACAGTACTTTGTCTTCTGTTTTTTGAGACAAGTACCGACTTTGGAGGAAGGAGAAGGAGACTCATGGTTTCTGTGTGGTTGTATGTACAGGTTGTTCTGTTTATAATGTTTGATTTACATTTATAAAGTTCAGATATAAAGCTTTTTGTAAACTTTTTGTAAGATTTTTAAATACAGCTAGGTAGCAACCAGACATTTTACATTTCCCGTTTAAGTTTATAGGAGCAAATAACTAATCCTTGATCAGGCAATGTATCATGGTTTAGGTTCAAGCATCCTGCTTCTGGAATAAGTTATTTAGCTGCATCTGAAGCCTAATGCTGCTGGAGTTAATATATAAATCTCTACTTCTGGATTTTCAAAAGGTCTACAAAAATCCAGCACCAGTTTTTCAATAAAGGTAATAGGACTATTAGTTCATATAGGCTTTTAAAATTTCAAGCCCTGCTTAAAGTAGCATAGTATAATTAGGAAGTCAAGATGATGTGAATTTCAAAAACTTGTAGCAAATTGTCCTTTTAGATACGAGACCTTTCTGGCAATTTCCATAAAATTTCTAATGTAAAGTAGACATGAGTATTTTATGAATGAATCAATTGTTTTCTAAGTGAGAATATATCTTTTAGTCTTTCAGTCTGGAGAATTCACACTGATTTAAGGAGTTTCTAGGCTTTATGGAATATCTTAAAGTATATTTAGAGCTTTTCACTGAATTATAGATAAACTTTTTAACATCATATGGGTGTTGGTTTTGTAAAATATACCAGATTCATAGCTTTGGTGAAAATCGGGTTGTTAACTTGAATGGAGACATACTGCCCTGATGAGAAAAGATCTTAGTGGCATGAGGAAGGGAATTCTCACTAGTATTCAGGTCAGATTTCTGCGTGAACTTACTTTGTACTGCTCTGCAGTGATTTAATACTGGTCGTCAGGTTTCCAGCACAGTCTAAAAGTGTAATTCTAAGCCTTTTTTTGACCAAAGAGAGGTCAAATGTACAAATAATTTCTCTCATTGCTCCATGCTCTAATACGTATGCCTTCATATTTACATTTCCCATCAGAAAATGTGTGTTTTAATTTGTTGAGTGCAGGTTTCAAAATTGCCTCCAAAGATCGAAAACTTAATGCATCAAGGGCTTAAAGGGCTTACGTGTGGTATATCCTCCTCTATGTCTCACCAAGGTCAGCAGAAAGGGATCCATTGATGGCAGTGGATGGCTGAGCACCAGTGTTCTCCTCTACTATGTTACTGCATGATTTTTTTGTTAGTTTACATGGCTGTATGTTAGAAATGTATTTTTTGCAGTTTCAGTAAAGTTCTGCGTTTCAGTTTTTGTAGCAATATGTATGACACGTAGGTCTTCTGTAGCGTTTTTAATGTAGATGCCCTGTTTCACACTTCTAAGAAAGAATGTTCTTGATAAAGGGACATCAACATCCTCAAATGTCTTCATCTTCTAATTGGTATTTCATTTTAAATAGTTATCAAACTTGCTTCCTGTAGGTTTTAGTGATTAAATATTTTGTTTACATATTTAATTTTCTGTACATTATTTGCAACATGTGTTTTCCTAATTCATTTTCATTTCCTTTCATATGCCTCTAAGATACCTTGAAGTTTTTGAGGTTTGATGTTGGTTGGGCTTCCCTTTTTGGAATATTGGCTTAGAAAAATGTAAATGAATGTTCAATATAGTCTTTGTAGCCCACTGCTAAGAAAAGCGGGTGTAATAGGTGATTTCTACTTTTTTTTTACTTCAGTAGTTTTACAGCTGCATTTAGCTAGTTATGTTTATGCGTATCATTTAAAACAAACAAAACTAAATACAATGAATATTGCAAAGCTGCAACAAAATAAAGTGTCACTTACTTTGTCAAAGCTGAAACTGGTTTTAGTCTCAGAGTTTCTGCAGTTGATGCAAATTTTCTTGAAGTATACATATCTAAAACACCAACAAACACATGAAACCTGTGAATACTGTTATTCCATATGTATCTCTAATGTTTATAGACATATGAAGAATTGCACTAAACACTAGTGCTACAAAGGAAAAGGAAGGAAGTACCTTAGCAGATGTAGAAACATAAGGAGAGAGCCTCGAGGTGGTATATAGGCATTCTTTATGTTTCATATGTCTGTGGAGCATTAGAATTCCACTTCCCTTTTTTGCATGCCCATCCTTCTGTGCTCTTAAAATGTTTTCACACATGTAAATATTGTCAATGAAGCTTTGCATATAAAGATCACCTAAAGAACATCTTTTATGATACTATAGTCACTATAGTTCACTATAGTGACTGGGGAAGAATAAATTTGTTGATGGCTCAAAGCAAAATACATAAATAAATAAAATCATCGGGTAGTCCTATGAGAATTTCTAGTTCTGGGAAAATATATGTGTGTGTGTGTGTATATATATATACACACACACACACATGCTTGGGAGAATAAAAACACGCTTAAACAACAGAGGTAGCAAATGCGGAGATTTGGGAAGTTGTTTCCATAACGCCATGAATTACGAAATCACATTTGGATTTTAAATGATTATACACTGCAAATAAAGCTTCAGAAGGACCTTCTGCAATCCATAAAGTTTATTTTAAAGGCCCTTTTCCCCAACTGCATTTAACAATATTTATAGGTATCACATTAATATCAAGTTAAGCAGTACAAAATAAATTCTCAGTAAAGCCTCTCCATCTGAATGCATACTCAGAGAACTTTCTCCTCAGTTTTCCTCCATTAGCCTATGTGTAGTTAAAAGCTACAATTAAAATGTCATTTGAGATAGGTGAGCAATGAATTTGTTAGAGACTGATCTGACTCCAAAAGATTAAAAAAAGGGGGGGGGCAAAGAAAAAGATCCTACAGTACTTCAAACATGATGCATGCTCCTGTTTGGCTGCCAAAATTACCATGAAGACCTCATTTAATATGATAGAGATTTACAACACCTGTTTGCATAGTCGACAAAGGGAAATGAAAATGTAATTGCAAGCACTCATCAAAAGCTCCAGCTTTCAGATAGCTTCAGTTAAAAAGCACAGTTTATTACAAGGTGACATAGTAAAGTTGGCAGGATTTTGTCTTGTCTAAGCTGGAGCTGAATCAGCTCCAGGTAGATATCAAAGGCCCAATCTACACCCCACTGAAGTAAATTGGAAGTTTCCCATCAGAGCTAAGACTTTAAAATTTGCCAAAAGATTTTGATAGTGTGTGATAAGATTTAAAAAATACCCCATAGTAATTATTAGAAACACCATTTTATTCAATTACATATGCTTGAATAAGAATAAATCAATATTACAGCTGAAAATCCTATTGTAATATATTGTGGAAGTCATGGTGTTGATCCCAGATACTGATGCCTGAGCCCTGGGTGTTTTGAAGAGTTGAACAGTGCCCGTTAACTCTGTAAGGCTGTGATCATCAGTATTTGTCACTACATCTGTGCGCTGCAGTGTGACCCAGCCATATGGATTTGAACCAAGTCAGATGTGAAAACTTGCTCACGTTTGTGTCAGCCTGGCAGGAGCACACAATGAGGTATTTATAGCTGCCTTGTACCAGCTGCAGGAAGAAGGATGATACCTGATCTGGCATAAAATCTACCAAGATAAAATTACTTTCAGGAAAATTTTTTAAATGTATTTGTATCAGCAGAATGGTTTGGTACCAGTTCAGGTTTTGTCTTGAGCTTTCGTTGCCTTATTAGGTATGGAGCACCCAGAAACTGCAGTTACCATCTCAGTGAACCACAGCTTACCACTATTATTACTACATACTAAATATTAATGTATTAATGATTTAGTATTATTAAATATTTGAGCTGTATTGAAGTACATTTGGCTGTTATCTGAAAGGTGCGAGCTGTCGGGGTACAATTTGAGATTTCTTTTCCTTTCCATTGCAAAGAGGATTTTCCACAACAGGCTGCTTTTACTTGTCCTTTCCCTCAACCTTTTCTCCCCAAACTTGTGCTCTTCCTTGCCATGGTGTAACCATTTTTCATAAATGGGAGCCATACTATAAGATAGAATGATGTTATTTTTCAAATGGGAATTTATCAAGCAGGATCCTTCTCTGTTTTATCAGCATAACTGGTGCCATGGTGAAGCTGACCCAGGAACATGTAGCTGAACATAGTGAATGACAGAAATGTCATAAAATTTGTTGCTAAACAGGGAGTATTGGTCCTGTGGAATTGCACCATCAGAGCAGATGATGGTGTGGTAATATTCCACATGAGGAAATCTTATCAACAAACGATTAAAAGTTGGTTTAATTTCATTTTAGATATTTGTTAATGTTCTCAAAGTTCAGTCAACTTGTGGGTTTTTAGTAGACAAGGGGTTGAGAAGTTTGTTGAAGAGGAAAGCAGGATAATGAAAATAAATAGTTCTAATAATAATAAAAAGCTGTAAGATCAGCTGGGAAATGTGTTGAAAATGTAATTTAGGGAGGAAAAAAAGAGAAAATTGTCAGAAGAGAAAATAATTGTTATGTTTCAATTGCAGGTGCAGATGCACACATGCTGTTCTTCCATGTATAATTACATTACAGTCTAGGATGAAGTGAATAGAAAAGCCTATGCAGATTTCAGTAAGTGATCCCTGCAACACAAGATGTGGGAGGTGAAAAGCTCTGGTGAATGCCAATTGATTTTATCTGGGTTAGAGAAGAAATGGCACTATCACTTCTCACTTGTATAACATGCTATCCACTATGTTTACGTCAATAAATACCCTGTAAAGAAGGTCTCAAGAGTCGACTTGTACATGCAGCTGCAGCAGTGTCAAGAATTTCAGAATAATGTCTTGTTTTGCCTCTGAACTCGCAGCTCTGACTCAGGTAACAGCCATCATTTTTATGTACAAATTTGGCAGCACCAAATAACCACTGGTGACAATTTTCATTGAAGAAAAGAAATACAGGACAAGTGTGTGGCTTTATAACAATTTATAGAACGTATTTGTCTGGGTTGGACCATTTCACTCATGAAGTAATTACCCGTGAAGGATTTTGCACAACTGCTTTTTACAGTTTACTGACTGTTGTCCATGACAAGGAGTCGGATTTCTGGGGAGGTTTTTGCAAGCTCTATTGACAGTGCTGCCAGAAGTAGGCAATACCAGCGCTCAGGCAGGAGAATTTGATGAATAAGGTACCCCTCTATAAACTAACAAGCATATCCTTTGGCTGTATGAGAGAAGATGATGGCTGTAAGGTCACGTTAAAGTCCTGAATTGTTTAGGAAAGCTTATGTCTTCCAGCTGGGAAACATCACACAGACAGTTCAGAATACACCAAAGTTTTGGTTTAACAGAAACACAGCAAGTCAACTTAGGTAATTTTATCTGCTGTGTTCCCTTGGGCCAGTGCTTTGGAAAGGAGAGTAAGATCTGTCATTAGTCATTGCCTCTTGTGAGCTATTAATTTATTATGCTCTTTTATGTCTGTATGTATTTTTGTAAATAGTGCTTAGATTAAAGTTAAGTGTATGTATTTGTAAAAACAGATGGATTGGACTTTCAGGGAATGTCAAGCTTTTTGCCTCTAAGTAGGGCTGGTACCATTCATACTCATGTGTAACATCTACGCTTCTCTGCTGTCTCTGAAAGGTCTGGTAAATTTAAAAGTAAAAACTGGTAGTAAGAGCAGGCTGCGGAAACTCTCATCCCAGTTTTTCTCAGTCTTATTAACAAAATAACAGCCTATGTGTGCTGGATATCTTTAGTAACGTGGTAGAACTTCATATACGCACCTCTGTACTTGCAAAGGGCTTCTGGGGATGCTTAAGTGCTGTTCTGTCCTGGGACTGTGCGTACACGGTCATGGAGTGGTTGTGAGAGAGCTGTGTAAGAACTCCTGAAGGATCTTTCAAGGCAATGTGTAAATTTAGCATTGTTGTTTTATTAAATAATCTTTCAGCTTTTACAGCTTTTGATCCTGCTACTGCAGTGCTTTGTGTTCAGGTAAACAGGAACCTTGGAAACATGATGTGATGCTGCGTAATCGAGTTCTCCAAAAGTCAGTTGTGAATGAAACTCTGTCATTGTAGGAAACTGAGGTAGGCTGCAAGAACAGGCGCTACTTTAGCAGAAGGTGAACTCAGCTTTTTGAAAGGAGATTAGGCACAAGCTACATAGCTTTAAAAGTGTCGGGCAGGTTTGACTTGTCTTTAGATGAATTAAATGCATTCTGTAGCTCTCTGGTTTGATGAGCCATAGGCAGCTGTTCTACTGTTTTGTAAGTCTTGGATTCAGTAAAAAATGGATTAAGAAGAAGAAAATTGATTCTGGTATTCAGTGGCTCCAGGCAAGCAAAGTGATGATATAAAATTAAGATGCATATTTAGGTTAGTGTTTTGGCAAGGTAAACAGTAGATTAACAAGGCAAAGACAGTAATTAGATAAACTCCTGGTTTAATTTCTCTTTTAGTTTCTCATTATGTTTTGCCTTTGGCTGTAGTCAGCTGCGGCATGAATTTATGCTTTACCATGTTGAAAGGGTGTATTGCAATTTGGATGCAGGCTTTGGTGTAACAGTCTTCTGGCAGAGCGAAGGTTCTGTGGGAAGGATAGATCCTAAAAGGAGGGACTCCTGGAAAAATTAGACCTGCAGAAAACCTGGCCTGTTAATGCAACATGACCTTTTGCATGCTGTCTCTTGATTCTTGACTATACCCTTGAGCTACAGCTCTTCTTTGCAGCTTAGCTTATGCCCTCTAAATGTCATTCTGTCCACCTTTTGCATTACAAGGATAGGCAGTGGAGGTGTTACAGCTTAGCAGTGTCCCAGTTATTTCTGTGGCAGTTCCTTAAGCAGAAGGGCAAAAGAGAAAGAAGATGAAGCTTGGGGAACGTGTGCCTGGAGCTGAAAGGAGGATTGAAGCACATGCAAAGGTGCTTTGGCACTGCTGAAAGGTGTTGTACGAGTAACCCAAGTTGAACTATGTATTACTGTAACAGTTGGGGTTCTCTTCTATGAAAGATGAGATAATACTGAGTTATCAGAGATATTTCACCCTTTCTTCATTTAAAGAAAAGCTGATTTGAGGCCTAGTTGCAATGTTGCTATTAGTCATGATGAGGCCTCTTTACCCAGGGCTTTGCTTTTTCTTAGTGGATTTTTGGATGCCAAAAAAGGGATTATCGCAGTGTTGCCAGCAAGTGTGACCCACAGCACAGTGTGAAGAGAAATTCAGGATGCGTGCTATGGAGATGACTGTTTTCGCACTCGTACTCTCAGTGGCTTGCACGTTTGCATGGTCCCTCTCCCAGCTCCCTTTTTGTCGTTTTAGGTGTCTGAATGCTGGAAATATGCGAGGTTTTTTTTCCCGTTTGCATTGTCTGTGATGGCCTAATGGCCAGTGGTTGCTCTTGCTGCTGTTCTCAGGTGCCTTTCAGAGAGCTTTCCCAGCCTAGAGCTGGCCTTACGCTCTGCTGTGAGGGAAGTGCTCCGAAGCTGAAGAAATCTGAGAAGGAGAGACAGCCTCCTGCAAGTAACAGATGGGTAGTGTTTTAAATACTGGCAAAAAAAAAACCAAAAAAGAGGAGAAAAAAGGATTCCTACCTAATATGCAACGCAGTTTGAGAAGGGAGTGGGTTTTATTTTTGGGGGGTGGGGCTTGTCTGAAGGGAAAAGAGGTGAGAAGAGGGAGGTGAGGGATGAAAAAGAGAAAAATTGATGGGAGCTTTTTCATATCCTACTTAATCGCAGCCGTCTGTCAGGCTGTTTGAGAGGAGGAGGGAGGGGATGGCTTGTTGAAATCTGCAGTGAGCTGGAATTCTGCAAGTGAGTTGTGTGGTGTGGTGCGTCCTGTGGCTTGCTGCTACCCCCATGAATAGAGCCTTTCCAGAGCTGCCAAGCCTGAAGCAAATGTGGTCAGGGATTTATTACGAAATGTACCAAACCTTGGCATGGGACTAATTGCGTATAACAAGGAGCATGCTGGAAAACTCAGACCTGAAAGGTGACAAATGTAGAAAGTATTCTATATCTGATGCTGGTGAAAGAGGGTTTGTCTAAGGGAATGTCTGTATGTCTGTGCTTTTTGCTAATGAGCTCCCAAACATAGCTGTATGTTTTCTTGTTATTAGCTTGGTTAAGATGGGTGTAGATTTCTTGGTTTGGTTGTTTATTTCACAACCAACAAAGACAGAGTAATTGCTATATGGCTGAAATACCCTCTCAGCTCATGTAGTTCCACCCCTCCCGCCATGGGCAGGGACACCTTCCACTAGACCAGCTTGCTCAAAGCCCCATCCAGCCTGGCCTTGAACACTGCCAGGGATGGGGCAGCCACAACTACTGTGAGGACATCCACCCTCACAGTAAAGAACTTCTTCCTAATATCTAATCCAAATCTACCCTCTTCCAACTTAAAGCCATTCCTCTTTTTCCTGTCGCTACATGCCTTTGTAAAAAGTCCCTCTCCAGATTTCCTATAGGCCCCTTTTAGCTGCTGGAAGGCTGAGCCTTCTCTTCTCTGGGCTGAACAAGCCCAGCTCTCTCAGCCTGTCTTCATAGGTGAGGTGCTCCAGCCTGCTGATTAGTTGCTTCTAATGACTGGCATCAGTTTTGAGACAGTAATGACTCGTGTCTTATGGGCTTGTACTTACCTGAACCTTGCAAGTCCGTGGTAGGTGAGTCCTGCCAGGTTTATCTTAGCGTCTTTCTATCGACAGTAGTCTTTATTGTATTACATTCCTGCCAGTGACATGGGAGAAGAAGCAGTGAGGACCCAGTAAAGTCAGTGTTCCTTAGCCTATACAATCTTCCAAAGGTGTCAAACCCCTTTATTTCATAAAAATGTGAAAAAGTTACTAGTAGCACTGGTAGTACCTCCTGTCATGCTTTCCTGTCATGTTGATAGTCAGGAAAGGAAAGATTTATAAATGAATCTAAGTAAAGCACAAGAAAACAGAGAATAATTCTAATACAATTATAATACCCACAAAAACATTTTATTATTATAAAACCAAAATGCAGTAGGTATAAATCTAACAAAATGACAAGGTTCCTCCCAAGAACTATTCTTGCTGGCTTTAGCAGCACTGCAAAGATCAGATAGGCTGTTCTTGAATCATTTCCTAAACTTATGAAGTCCAAATAAGAACTGTTTTCTTTGGCATCAAACTTACACATGTTCTATTTTACCTTCATTTTCCATAATAAATATTCAAGATTTTTTGTAGAAAGCTAGAAAGATAGTTCTAATATTAAAATGGCAGTGTAAGTTCTGTAAAGATGCTGCCAGTTAGATTTGAACACATACAGAGCTATACCTGAAAGATACTGAATAAAATAAAAGAAAGGACAGGACCACAGAATCGGAGAGAGAACAAGACTTCTAGAGCGCTCCATCTTCCAGGATAGAAGTTGTTGATTGCTACTGACTATCCTACTTCCATCTATGCAAGTTACAGTACTTTTTTTACCCATTACAACTTCTGTCCAGACCATTAATAGCCTGATTGTCCTTCTGTCAAAGCTAGCAGGAAATCTGTACTTGATTCCAGCGGAACTGAAGTATGCTGTAAGTGATGGGTGGTGATGAAGGAAGAAAAACAAATGCTACCACAAAACATTTGTGCAGGCATAATGATTGCACATCAGAAAGTAAGTTTTTGTGATCTCTAAAGTGTGGTGCTTTCTTGCTACCTTTCTAGTACTTGGTAAGTGTAGACAGGAGGGGATGCTAAGTCTTGCAGTCATTTGCCCACTTTCCCTAAATGAACAGATGAAACAGGATATCTGGTGGGAGATGAACTGGCATCTTTGAACTAATTTTTTAGCTAAGTGGTGGCCAAGTTCATTCCTCTGTTTTCCATTCCCCAGCATAAGATTTAAATTTAAGAAGGATTCATAAAAGCTGCAGTTCTAACTCTGAGGACATTCTCCAATTTTGGAGGCTTCCGCTGAGGAAATTATTTTCTTCCTCAGTTCATGATCCTAATAAGCATGTTAAAAAGGCAGCATACAAGTAATGCTGTGACCCAAGCCAAAAATAATACTGAGCAAGTGTGTTGTCATGGACTAGCTATATCAGAAGAACAGTGATATGCTTATTACTTACAGACAACATAAAGTTTGAGAGATTCTCTTTATATTTCTTCCAATAACCTTCAGTAATGTTCTGTGACAAAGTAATGTCTATCAGGAACTTATAAAGGTGAAGATAAAGACTATATAAAGATGGAATACATTGTCAAGTAGATGGCAATTGAGTTTGTGCTTGAAGAAAAATTAAGGGATGTCTGATGTCCTAGCACTAGGTGTGTTCCCTTTCTGAGATGTTACTGTTGCTGCGAGTTCATAGGTAATACCCAGTATGCATGGGATGGTTTGCACCAAAACCAGCTATACTGCCTCTGGCCCAAAATTTTTACGAAAGTTACGTTTAAGGAAAGCATAGATGACTCAGTGGGGCGGTCTTTGTCTGCAAGGATTCTGTGTTTCTGCAAGTATACCTGGTACTGCTTCATAGTTTAAGAATCCTAAACATGAATTTTAGATGAAAAGTTAACAGCTTTTAATATAAGCAATGGAAGATTGTACCTTGGCACTGTATTAATGGAGTAGAAGCAAAAAAATAAACCTCTTGTGAAGTTAAAAGCTCTGAAAAGGTGACTTCTGTTAAAAATACCTTCTAAAAACACATTTTAATCTAAGATCAAATTACAGATGTCATATGTGTGAATATATAACATATTCAGGAATATACATGATACCATGGTTAGAGTGAGCATATAGTCTGGGCTTGGATAGTGGTCAGGAATTGTGCAGGTCTGTAACAGATACCTGTAAAATGTGGTGCTTATGAAAGACTTTAAACCTGTGCATTAGGATCTCAGGCTTCCAGTGTGTTTGACATTAGCTGCTCAGAGATGAGAGGCTGGCAGCTTGGTAAGTGCTGCTGGAGAACGTTCATTAAAAATAGCTGTGCGGATTTCATCTTATGGAAATAAGAAGGCAGGTTGAGAGGGTTGGGCTTGTTCAGTCTGGAGAAAGAAGGGTCAGGGGTGACCTTATAGCAGCCTTCAGTACCTAAAAGAGGCCTATGAGAAATCTGAAGAGGGACTTCTTACAAGGGCATGTAGTGACAGGACAAGGGGGATGGCTTTAAGCTGGAAGAGGATAGATTTAGATGAGATAAAAGGAAGAAGTTCTTTATTAAGAGGGTGGTGAGACACTGGCAACCACTGCCTAGAGAAGCTGTGGCTGCCCCATCCCTGGCAGTGTTCAATGGCCAGGCTGGATGGGGCTTTGAGCAAGCTGGTCTAGTGGAAGGTGTCCCTGCCCGTGGTAGGAGGGGTGGGACTAGGTGAGCTTTAAGGTCTCTTCCAACCCAAACCATTCTGTGGTTCTATGAGTTATGTGGAGGGGGGAAATATTTTAAAAACTAAGCAAACAAAAAACCACAATCCCAAACCCCAGATGTAATCTGTGCTAGGACATGAGAGAAGTGCTATTGTTTTCTGAAGTTTGGGATAAAAAGTCAGATATTAATCTTTATGAGTTTGAATTTCTCTCAAGTGCATTCTCCTAACTATTTCTGCCACTTTAATAATGCATAAAATAGACAAAACCAAGATATAAAAGTCAAGGCAAGTGGAACATGGTGTTTGCCTATGCCTCCCCAGATGGGGAGGGGTGGTCCAGTTGTTGCCTGAGAGGGTGAGGGCCAGATGCAGTGCCCTTAAGACATGTGGTGAAATTCCCCTGGGCTTCAGTGGATTACAGTCCTTAAACATGAGAAGTAAGTAGCTTATTATTCAGCATGCTATCAGTCTTGGTCTCAAAGCACATATTTGTAAGTGCTACTTGAAACAGCTTCCTTGCTTTATGTGGTGTGTGCCAAGTGATGAGCAGAAGCAAACCTCGTCAGCTGGCTGAAGTATTTTTCTGCTGATTAAATCTGCCTTTCTAGCTATCCTGGCTGAGTAAGCAGAACTGCAGCAAGACATGTGAAAACAAGGATTTGTTTTTTCTTTGCGTTGTCTTGTTATTTATCATTTGTACTGAAGTACTGTCTAGACCCGCTGCCCAATGACCTCCTTGCTGCCCTGTTTGGTGTACATTACAATACCAAGTGAAACCATGGGGTCTGCCCTGATGAGCTTGTGGGAAATGTACTTCTTCACTCTGTATTCTGGGCTGCAAGCGATGTACAAGTATACATGTAACTGCAAACTGCCAGGTCATACTTCCTCCTGCTTTGTAAGGAAAAGCTGGGTGAAGTTCAATGACCCATATTAGACTCAGTCACATAAATACTGGCTAATTCACTACAGGCATTACTTCAGCTAAAAATGGGTTTGTTGGCCGGTTTTGCCTGGGTGCCAAGTGATGATGCTGTAACAAAAACTGCCATACCAGTAGAGTTGGGCTTAGATGCAATTAACCATTTCTGCCTCCCTTCTTCAGCTAGAATAAACAGTTAAGGCTCAAAGCCTGCAGCACTGGCAATTTATGGCCAGATGTTTAACCATTGCTGCTACAGAGAATGGCAGGTTGTTACCATGGGGGCTGTCTGGAGAGGGGCACAGGGGCTGGGAAGGAGGCCGGGGGTTAGAAATAACCTGCTGGTTGGGATCTGTAGAGCCTTTATGTAAACACGGCTGGAATGAAAACAAGGTGGGTGTTTTGTTTTGTTTTGTTTTTCTTTGGAGACTTGTACGGCATCCAAGCACAACATTGCAGGTTGAGCTGCATGCTCCCTTTCAGAAAGGCACCACAGTGCAGGAGATCAGGCCCACGAGTCTGATTCAGTGCTGGCTTTGTGCATGGCGCCGACCTTCTACGTCAGTTGTATTTTTGCAATGTGGCCATAAAGGGTGGAAAAAAGAAGGAAAAAAAAAAAGGATACTGATCACAGGGGAGAAAAATAGCTAGTATGCTAGCAGTGAACTGGAATGACAGTATTTATCTTTAATTTGAATGATAGGGCCTTGGGTGTAATAGAAAGTAGTAATGAAAAAATATACTTTTAGGTCTTCTATGCTTTGAGGGTTTTAAAAAAGTCTCAAAAAATAGAACCTTTTTAATCTGAAAAGAAGTTTAAATCAATATTAATAGCCTGTCTTTCTTCTGGTAAGACTCGCACTTTAGTCATCTCCACATAGAGCAAGAGTTTGACTGCATACTGATACGTCTGCTGGAAAACTGTATAGTGGCATGTCATTCTGACAAATTTAAAGTTCTTTGGCTTTTGCAGTTCTTGCATGAAGTATAAACGTGGTTGTATAATTTTTTGTTTAAGAAAGTGGGGTCAACAAACGTGCTTTGGATTTAGAACAGAAGGCATAAGGATTAGTCTGTGGGGCTTGGAGGATGTTTGTTTCATCTTTGTGGGTCAGCACCTCTGTGAATTTGTGCCAAATGTAGGAAGCTTGTTTCAGAAGAGTCATGTGGTGCCGGCATACACACGTGTTTCCAGGAAACCCTGATCAGAAAGGTAGAAGCCCCTGTGCTTTGCTATACAGGGTGTCAATTCCTAGCACAATGCAGGATCAGACTGCACAATCCTTTTCCCACTTGTTGTGCTGTGTTGTTCAAGGACCATGACAATCCTAGCCAGAGATTGTCTCTATCCCTCACTGATTCTGCTTTGACTTGGGGGATTTTGCTGGTGGCCCTTCAACATGCAGGATCAACTTAAGAGATCAGCCCTCATTTCTAATACTATTTCATTCATTGTCTTAGTTGTTTGGATTTTATTTTCCTTTCTTTGGCAGGGAAAGTGGGGGTGGGTAGAAGAAAAAGCAGAGGTTTCAGCAGCCTGAGAATTGGAGTTTCTTTTGCAGATGGTGGGGCAGGGGATGGATGCCACTCATTGCTTTGCCCCACACAAAGTTCCTATGTGTTTATCCGTGGTGGGTTTTGGCTGGCATCAGCATTACAACCCGAGTGGCACACAGCACTTACATCCGCTGCTCAGCCAAGAGTCACTGAAGGGCTTTGCCTCTACTGTGGAGCTGGGAACAAAAGCAGCCTTCGAAGTAGAGAAATGTATTTTTAAAGGGAAAAGTAAAATCAAAAGGGTGAGGGGCCTTTGGCTTAAGCGCTGTATTTCTGTAGGCTGAAGGTAGGTAGGGAGTGACTACTACAGGGGGTTCCATGCAGGAGAAGCTGAAAGGCACACCTGAATAGAGAGCCTGAACTTGGAATTAGGCTTGTCTTGCACAAAATGTTTCCCCCTGCAGTAACCAAAGTCTCTTGCTTTTGTCTGTGTGTATATAGTTGAACTTGGTGTAGCTTCCTGAAGCATTCAGTCTAATGCCTGTTTTAATGTTGCAACAAACATAAGCTTTAGTGTGTTTAGCAGGAGGTTAAACAGGTTAGTGAAGAAAGAACAGAACTTCTCTTCTATTTTTCCCTGACAGGAAATATAAGCAAATAATAATTGCAGTCAATTAGAAATAAACGATTTTCCATTCAGTGTGTAAATGCTAAATGGAGACTATCACACAGAATCATGACTCTCTAACAGTATATACAAATTACTTGGAAGAGGAGATGTGATGTGCAGCTTGTATTTCAAAAATGCATTGGTTCACAAAATGCAGCTGGTGACATTATGATACTCTTTTCTTGAGATTTAAGAAACATTGACTAGTTGTTAATATGAAAAGCCCCATTTTCAGTTACTATTTTCTAAGCAGGTATTAATGATTGGTTTTGCTCATGTTTGAGAAATGTAAAATTTCAGCTGCCCTAACCACATTAAGTCGATAGGTAGTAGCTCAGGAATGCTGCTATTAGCTCTTGAAAATTAGTAAGAGAGAAGAGCTCAGTGCAATCATTAGATTTAATGAATAAAATCTTCCTGGGAATTTGTGCAAATGGTAGATTGTCAAGAACTATATGAAATATGTGAGACATGTGAGAAACAGGTCATATGGCCTAAAATCAGAGCTACTTTTGCAGAATTAGTTTGCTTTTCCTCCAGAGATTAACACTTAGCAATTCTGGGCTAAATTTCAAGAAGAGTGAACTCTAAGCTCTGCTTTTTCCCTTCAGTTGTTTTTCTTAACCTGAAAACAGTCTTGAGAGTGTTTGCAATAAAATGCCAGGAAAAATAAAATGAAATTAAATAATCCATTTTCAAGCTTTGGGAACTACTCTTTTCTGTTTGTAAAGAAAGCTAAAAATACCTCCTATACTAGGTATTCAAAGGCATGCTCAAGTTCAGCTTGTCCACCATCAGATGTGCCTAGGTATTTTCTGCTTTAGGTGTATGCCCCTGTAGAAGTGCCCTTGCCCTGTCAGATAAGTTTGTTCATACGTAGCACTCTTGGAACCTGTTCCTGAGTTAGCAAATATGCCTGCGTTTGCTATAGGATGTATAGGATGGGAGAGCTCCAGTCTGCTGCTCTTCTCTCCTTCCGTCTCTATCTCAGAAGAAAACTCAGCACAGCTGTGATTCATATTTACCACCCAAAAGTTTATTTTCTTCTCAGGTATGGAGTATAAAGCTAATAGCAGGAAGAATGTTACAGTAATAGCTACGTGAGTAGAAAGTACGGAAGTGTAATTTAAGGGAAGCCTTGGAAGTGTATGTGAGGATTCTGGGTTGTTGAAATTTGAACATATTTGGACTCCGATTGAGCTGAAGGCTAGTGGTCTTGTAGCTGAGCATAGTTTTGATAGGAGATGTGTATGTACACATGTTGGTTTGCTATTTTAAAACTACAGGAACCATTCCTAGGCCTGAGGTCATGATGGGCTGGACCAGATGCCAACCCCAGGGACAGGAACATCTAGGCCTGGATACTTGGAGGATCTAGGTGCTACCATGTATTTCACCATGCTTCTGCTGTAGTTTTTATGCAGTTTTTTATTATTTTTATGGTAAAAATAGTAGCAAAGTATCTGATATCAAGTGTTGTGAGATGCTGAATGTGCTGAGAAAAGGCAAATGTTTTAACATATTGCTGCTGCTAAGGGGCTAAGAAATACATAAAAACACATTCATACAGCTTTTCAGGTGACTTATTTTAGATGGTACTTGCTAAGACATTTCTGTGGCTGTAAAGGCTTACAAATTCTTGTTCATTAGTACCTGCTTGTAAATTTTAAGCTAGATTTTTTTCTCTGAGGTATGGTTTTGTTCTTTAACCAGCTTAAAGTGTTTATTTTTCTACATTGCACAATTTTCTAGTGCATAAGAACTTGAAATGGAGTAGGAAATCCCTGTGTAAACTGCTGTGAGCCTTGTTGTTCTGCTTTTGCTGCCTTTTTTTTGATAAACTCTGGTTCTGTGGTCCTGGTTATCCTGGGGTAGATAAGAAAGGACTAAAATCACTTCAGATCTTTCTACTTATGTAGGTAGTTGTTTCAGTCAACCTGATATAAAATAGTTGCTTTTTATTTTTGTACAGTTTCAAAATCAGTAAGATCCCAGAAATGAAGTGTGTAGAGAAGAAAGGAAACTTCTACAGAACAAACTAATGTCCATAACCATTCTTTCTGAATATCTTTATCTCAGCTTTTTGTCTCTTGGATTCGTACCTGGAATTCAGAGGCTGAAATCCCCGAACTGCCAAAGCTGCTGTCTGATTCAGGCTCTGAGTATATGAATACAAATGCACATTGTAAAATAACTGCACAATAATTAAAGCAAGTTATAATCTTTTAGTGCTAGTTTATATTTTATATTTGAAAAATTAAAAATTGTGAATGAAATTTGCATTTGAAAAATGCTTTTTCCCTCTGAGGCATTAACTATTGAAATAGCTGAATATACAGGCATTCACTGTGAAATTGGAGATTCTTAGAGAATTACAAGAATGAGAAAGATACTCTGCTAAAGCTTTCAGGGGACAGTGGAATTGAAAGCTTTGTGAATTTTAATTTACCTGAACTGATTTTCTTTAGATACAGAGTTAATTTTTAAATGCATAGGAAGTCTAAATAAACCCAAACCAAGTTAATAATACTTGTCTGAAATCTTCCCTAATCGCAAGATTTCTCATCTGGTGTAGTTGGAAAACATTTGGATGGCTCATTCGCCTTTGACTCGGTAATATATACGTGAATGTTAGCTGGATTTAGCAACATTTTTCCTCTGGGCAATGAGAATGAGTCAAAATAAATGTTTGATAAAACGATGAGCAACTGAAAAGGTTGAATTGTAAAACCAGTATGTCTTCAATTAGAGGAACCTGCTCTTTCTTTTCCTCAGTCTTAGAATATATAATCCTTTTTAACCTTCATTCTTAATATAAATGATACTACATCCCATAGAAAATAGCATTTGCTTCTTGGTAATAAATTTGTAGCAGTATGAAAAGTGTCTTTAGCCCATTAGGAGAATATGGTTCCATGCCCAGCAGCAGTTTAGATACTGAGGATACCACTCCTGGGTACAGGTCCACAGATGCTTTTTGGTGGCAAAAAAGTAATTTCCTCTGATTGTGGGTGCTCATTCTTACAACTGAGCTGCTCCAATAATGGAGGCAGTGCAGCTGGTGACATGGACCTGAGGGCTGGGTGATGGGCTGGAGGTGGGACAGGATCGGGTGCTCCTCAGTTCAAGTTCTCAAACCTAGACCTGTGTTTGAAGTGTTGTCAACATGGTTTGCTCACGGCCGTGTCTGAAAACTTTTTAGTGCACTTTCAATTTCAAAGATAGGAATTCTTCTAAATCAGAAAATGCAGACTTTTGCAAGCAAAGTTCTTGCTGAAATTTGGCATCACCAGAAAATGTCAGCTCAGTATCTCCTGTGTCTCACGCCCTCATTTTCTGGTGCCTTGACTTACTGGCTTGCTCTGTAGTAGATACATGACTTCTAACACTTGCTTTAGGCCCTTTATTTCTACCTGGATACTTTCTCTGATCATATTGATACAAATCAGGCCTGAGATTTATAATCTGGAAAAGTCTGTGATGAAGGTGTGTGGGGACACTGTTTGCAAGTGGTTTAATTAGCACAGCTGGCAGTGTACCAGCTATCCTTTAATGGGTCTTGAGTGGGAGAGAGCTGCTTTTAATTTAGGACAATTACAGTATGGTTCTAGCATTTGTACAAACTACATCTACTCTCCCCTGCTCCCAAATTTTGATTAATAAGTAAAATTTATGTTAAAATTTAACCTCTGAGTGTCCTCCTCTTTTTTAATGCTATTTATTTGGTTATGTGCAAGCACAGAAATGACTTCGTATCTTTTTTCTTAGCAATTATTTCCATGGGAAGCGTGGTGCTTGTAGCAGTGCTTCATGTGAGCTGGCAGATGCTAACTGCAGTAGCTCTGAAAACTGCTCTGTCCCAAAGAGGTTTTGTATTTTCAAGGAAGACCAGGTTTTAATAGATGTTGTAATGGGAGCAAGACTTCCTCGGTATTTTGGGCTGTCTTGTTTCTGAAGAGCAGTCATTTAATGAACGAATAGTTTCACGGTTGGCTGCATTGATGGGCAGATGTTATACAATTCAAAAACATAATCTGTTCCAATAAAAAAAAATAATTAATGTTGCAGGACATGAGAGCATTACTGTCTCCCTAGAGGTAGTGTTAATTAAAAGGCTAAACCAGAGAACAAGGTCAAACATTTTTTCCACTTGGAGAGCTTGTTGGAATAAATTGATTTTTGTCTGAATTTGTCTTTTACTCGTGTATCTTGTTAAGCATTTTAAGTCAGAAGTGGCCTGTGAACAGCAAAGCATCTAATTACTTTTTCCTGTGTTTTTGTTAGCCATAGTCATCTTTGGAGAGTGTACCGAACACTCTCACTACAGTAAAACTAAATGTGAAAGGACAGCTGGTCATATTTTGTGTATTGATAGCAATGTGTACTAGTGCTGGTATTTTTTTTTCTTTTTTAACGACAAGAACTGTTTTGCCACTTATGTGTTACTTCTTCCCCATGCCTTCATTTCCCTGGACTTCACTGCTTTTCATTCAGTATATTTATTTCAAGAAAGATAATTCTTGTACTGTGGCTTTCACCTGACCTTCTTGATATAAAAGGTAGCCAAATTCTAGCTTTTAGACCATAAATGGATTGTGTTACCTAAAATTGGACAATTTCTGCTACCTACTGAATTAAGATGGGAAGGTGTAATAAATAAATTCAAGGGCATTAGAAAAATCCAGTTCTGCCAAATATTGAGCACATTTTGAGAGGAACTCGGTGCCCTCAAATCCCTTGACATCTGTAACAAATCAGTTAACTCTTTGCTGAACGGCATGACAGAAGAATGTATTAAGAAACATTGCTGAGATTTCACTATTTGCAGATAAACAGAAAACATGGTACATTTTTCATAGTGCTTTCCACTTGAGGCTAATTGTAAAAACAAGGAAAAAAAAATAAATCTGACTTTTTATTTTCTCCCAGAAATGAACAATTAATTGTATTTTCTGAGTGTGTTTCTAATTTATTTTGTCTTTACAGAATTAAGAGGCCAATATTTAGTAATAACAAGAAGACTCTTCCACAGAAACAGACTTCACAGACTTCTTGATTTTCGTTTGTGCTGTCTGTAATTTTCTCATTGTTTTAAGCGTTCCATGATATTTTGTTTTCCTATAGAAATACGTGACCTCATATTTCATCAAGTATGGCAGCTTTTGCACTGGGAACCACTTATTTTCATGGAAACATCATAATCCACCCATTTACAGTGATGAATTTTGTTAAATCAACATTTAGGAAATAGTTGCTCATAGGAGGAGGTCTTCATTAAAATATGAATTATAAACTGGGAGATCTCTTTTCTGCTCCAAATTTCTTCTCTAACATATTTAATCCATAAGATTAAAAGGTGAAAATGAATTCTTTGTACATTGCTGAAACTTGAGAGCACTGTCAAGGAGTGAAATTATCCAGAGTTTTGGCAGTACTGTGAATTCAATAATATGCTTTTTGTAAAGCATACAGTACCCTCTTTATCTTTAATGTTTCCACATGAGAGATTTTGGTTTTGAATGTGTATTGTTTCTCATGATTTACGTCAAAATGCAAAACCACTCCTCGATGTTTTGGACCAGAGAAGTTCTGTAGTGCAGATCTTCTGAACCTAGGTTTCCCTGTGTGATCATCTGATGGAGAAATATTGATGGATTGGACAAGGTGGCTTTTGTAAGGTTCAGTTTTCATGAACTGCAGTGGCAGTGACTGAGCAAACCTCAGCTGGGCACAAGAGGAGGTTTTATAATACAGGTCAAGGACGGATGCTTTTTTAGTAATTTGGTTTGTAATCTTTGGGCCATCATACAGGTAACAGAGATGTAATTTGAAGGATGGTTACTTTAGATCTTCAGTGCCAGTTTCATGTATGTGTTTCACATAATCCTTGATCAGTGCGTACTGCGCTTTGTTTGCCTCTGGTTTTCCCTAGGTTGGTTCTCTTCTAACATCACACTGTCTTGCTGCTAGTCCTGGCCAAAATACTGTTACTATCAGGCACTTTATGTAGACTGTTGACCATAAACATACAGAAGTCTTTGAGTATGTTTATAATGAAACAAATTCTCTGTTTTTTGTGTGAATCCTCGAGACTGCAAAATAGTCTGTATAAAAAAAGAAAAGAAGGCAGGTTGTTGTTGAATTCGGGAAGTGTAAAGGACTATTCCACCTGCTAAAAACACTAGTGTATGTATAGAGATGGTATTTGTACAAAAGCAATAACTCTACTTATCAGTGAAACAGGTTACATGATGACAGTAATTAGTCAAATTCCTTGTGTGTAGTAAACTGTCACACAGAGTGGTAAATGTGTACCATGAAGAAATGGCTACATATTAGTTGCTCGGTAAAAGTCATGCTATTATTACGTAAAGAATTGAAATGACCCAGTCACAGGTCACCTAAGTTATTCAAAACCTAAACCAATTTTCAAGATGCTTGGGCAGGCAATTTTTTCCTCCAGCACTGGGATACCAGGTGGTGTCAAGCTCATCTATTTGGTTTCTATAAATAATTTTCTCATTCCTCATGTATTAGAATCATAGAATCATAGAATAGT
>NW_009928084.1:0-4860 GCF_000696875.1 Nestor notabilis | reverse complement strand
GGAGAGGGGTCGGGAGTGACCCATGGGACGCACAGGACAGACACAACTGGGGGTGCAGAAGGAGGGTGCACCCACACACTGAGCATGAGAGGAAGCAGAGCAGAGACACAGCATTAGCTCTCAGGTGTTGAGGTGGGCTTGTTAATCCTGATGTCATCCCAGCAATTAATTAATTGAATATACTAATAGTTAAATACATTGAAACTCAATCTCGTTTGCAAAGGGTGAAAGTGGTGTCAAATCTTTCCAGCAATACCATAAAGTCCAGTCACAAAACTTATTCCGTAACAGTCATCTCATATAATTACATCACAGAATGGTTTGGGTTGGAAGGGACCCTAAAGTTCATCCAGTTCCTGCCCCCTGCCATGTGCAGCGACACCTTCCACTAGAGCAGGTTGCTCCAAGCCCCTGTGTCCAACCTGGCCTTGAACACTGCCAGGGATATATCTCATACAGAGGTATTCTCAGAATTAGAGTTTAGATAGTAATACTTAATAAAATCATGTTTTCTTATCCCATCTCACTAGGTCAGACTGCAGACCCAGCCGAAGCCGCAGCCTGGTCAGCCTCCCCTCTATTCTGGGACCTTTGACTGCTTCAGAAAGACTCTGGTTGGAGAGGTACTGTGTTAGCACGTCATCCGCAGTGCCTGCCAAAACCATCAGTTGTTTCTGTGCGTGGCAGGAATGGAATCCTGTGGGAATGTTGCCCCTCTGGAGACTACACCACTCTGGGGTTACCAGTTGAACTGAGTTTAATCCAAGCTTATAGGCAGATCACAAAATTTGGGGAATACTTGGCATCCACATTCGCTCCAGGTGTATCTCTCTGTTTTGTTAAATGCTTTTGGTTCAAAATAGCATGATATTAATACCTGAAGTTATAGGCTGGAGTGAATGTTTACGGTTGTTTGCCAGCTTTGTTGTTGTAGTCAGTGGAATCTTGGTATTTGGAGTTGTCTCTGGAAATCCTGAAATAGGCAATGAATTTTGTTGATGCAAATAGTATTTTTACTTTCTTCTATAATGTGTTCTGCCATCTGCAAGAAGGCAGAGGAGCATTAATAGGGGGTTTTATTTCTTTTTCTATTTGTTTTTATTGATAACAGTTATAGCAGTTTTGTTAGATAGTTTTGATAACAGTTATAGCAGTTTTGTTCAATTTTCAGAAGGTGGACAGTGGTTTTCACTCCTGAATCAGCCATATCATGTGACTGAACTCGAGTCTATTTTGGTTTTAGAAAGACAGGCAGCCTTGGTTTAAAGCCTTGTAAGAGATATAGTATTTATTTTCTGCTTTATGAGTTTTCTCAGCAGCTATTTACCACTTGGAAACAATGGCTGTAATGCCCAACTGTTTGTTTACTAGTCTGAAGTCTGATTTCCAACCATTGGATCTTGTTGGGTAACTAAGATCTGCCTCATATCCAAAATCTGCTTTCATGATGGTATTAACAGGTTGTTATGCAACCAAAATAAATCTTACTTCCCTAGTCTCTCCCACAAAGCACTGAAATGCTTTTCTAGCCCTGAATCCTTTGCAATTTTTAACACCCCTGCTGAAGCACGGACGTCAGAGCTGAACCATAATAACAGCCTTGTGATGTGAAGTTCAAAGTAATACTGCCTTTCTACTCCTACTCAATACTCATCAGTTTCTATAAGGGAAACTATTAAACCTCCCTGCCAAGGCCTTTTGTTTCCCTCTGGGGGAAATGGAAACAGGGCATGGCAAGTTTGGGCAGAAGTGCCTGATCTTTCTCGGCCAGATCCAGTATCATTACAGTCAATTGTGTCTGTAAGAATACAGACACATACTGTGATACACTGGTTTATTTTGGGAGAGGAAAGAAGGGTGGATGGACCAGCAAATATTTAATTTGTGCATCTAGGCCTTATCTACAAAGATAACTCCTTTTTATGAGAAAAAGTTCAGTTCAAAGGCAAGGTAAATAAAATAACTGCTGCTGCTGGGGTCTGCATGAGAATTTTTCCCTGTATGTAGCCAGCAGAAGGGAACATCAGGAGTGTGAAGTTGGGTGGTGAAAAGGTTTGGACTTGGGGAAGGAAAGAAAAAATAATTTGCTCTTCAACTCATTTCAAACTGAGTTTGTGTGGGGAGGGAAGTTGTTCAAGTTGGTCTCTCTGGCTCTTCCTTTATTTAAAGAATGAATCGATTCAGCGTTCTCAGGCTCAGTGTCAGAGTTTTACACTACTGCATTTGATGACTTGCTAATAAAGCACACTTACAAATAAGAGAAGACTTTGAACATAATCCTTAGGACTATTACTCTGTTGGCTTTTAACTTAATTTCCTCATACTTGAGATATAAGTACAGGATGACTAGTACTGGAACAGAAGAGTGTAAGTGGTGCCAGTGTAAAAAATGACTGCTGTAGCTGAACGCAGGATGAAGTGGTGCCAGTGCTTTCCAGGAAGAACAACTTTCCTCTGTAACAACCCCTGAGCCCCAGCTAAATGTGTATAATTACAAATGAACAAGAGGCCCCATTATTCCTGTGATTAATTTGGCTGTCCAACTGATACCATGTTATAGCTGTTCTCAGTAAGTTGAAATGTGTGCAAAGTCTATGCAAATCCAATTAATTCCTGTGATGCTGTTTCTTGCAGGGAGTGCGAGGCTTATACAGAGGAAGGGCAGCTCCTATTGTCGGGGTGACTCCCATGTTTGCTGTGTGCTTCTTTGGATTTGGCTTGGGAAAAAGGCTCCAACAGAGAAAACCTGATGACGTTTTGACGTGAGTTTCTGAGTTAATCAGACAGTTGGGAAAGGCACTCCAAGGCTCTTGCAGGCTGCTGCGTTGTTGCATGTTGAGTTGTGGTGTAAATTTGTCTCCTTTCCTAGGTTATAAATACATTCTAAAAATGAAAACACTCGTGTTTAAATGCTTCTGGAAGCGTGGGACTGATAGCACAGGCTAAAAACAGACAGCATGTGGGCAGGTGCTGTGCAATTCCCTTTCTACGTAAGAAAGAGCAATTAAAGAGCAATTCCGGTTTAGATGGGTACAGTATGAGCTAGATAATGATTTCCTGCCCACAGTCTTGCTACTAACAGAAGCTATGGGAGAAATAAATTCATGGCCAAGCAGTCTTGATAGCATTCACACTCCTGGTTCTCTTTCTCCTGTTAGCTGTGACTCTTTCTGTGTCCTTCCATTAGGATATGATAATAGCCATGAAAATCTTTCATTACTAGTTTCTGAAGAGAGGTGTTTATGAGCAGCCCTGCTCTCAGGCCTGTTTAAGCTTCTGGAAAAGAGATGGGAAGCTAAGAAAACATTGTGTGGTTTTCTACAAGCCCCCCCCCTAAAGTGCTCTGAGAACTAGTTGTGATTTGTAGTTCTGCAGGAACAGAGCTGTAGCTTAGCAACGTTATATTCTATTATTTGTGGAGTACATCGGAGCTCAGTCAGGAATCGGGAGTCCGTTGTGTTGAGCCAGGCGTGGTGGGGTGGGGAGATGTGGTTTCTGTTGGAGCCTTGCCTGCGTGGGGACTGCCCGGGTGGTGTGAGTGCGTGTGGCTCTACAGCACTGACCACTGCTGAGACAGAGTGAGCTCCCTCTGCTCAGGCAGCTCGGAGGGAGCAGTGCTGAGATGCTGGGGCACTGCTCACCCTCTGTTCTAGTGTTCTCACATAGACAAGGCTGAAGGGTAAGACCAGGGGGACAGTACAAGGAAACAAACGCTGTGGGCTTATTTCCAGCAGCCTCATTGCCTCATTTCTTGTGTTTTATGCACATCAGACCAAAGGGAACCTTTAAAGAGCAAGCTGGAGAAGGGCAGTGTAGTTTTTTTGCATCTTTATGTGGAACTCCTCTCAAGCAGAGCAGTGGGAGAGAAAGAACAAATAGATGGTGGCGCTGTCATTGTGCCCAGCTGTGCTGTGCTGCTGGTGCAGACTTGACACAGTAAGGTACAGTGTGCCTGGCACAGGAGGCTTAAAAATAAAGGTCAGACTCTTAGCACCATGGTTGTAGGTCTAGAGGCAGGCAGGGTGGCAGTGGTTCCCCACGCAGGGAAGATTTGGAAAGGAGGAGATAGAACAGGCTCCTCAGGTTTCTCTCTGTCTTTTCTGGGGCTGAATAATCCCACGGTCCGCTAGAAAACTCAAAGCTTAGTTTGAGCAGGAGGTGCATTGGAGCGGTGAGGGAGGTCTGAATGGTCTGGAAGATTTAATAGGAATTTAAGAGTAAGGAAGGGTGGAAGAATTGGAAAACCTGAATAGAATGCAATCTCTTGGGCAAGTGAAGAGAAGCAGGAGGTGTGGAATTTAGCTAAATTGAGATGTTAAGTCATTTTACTAGAGGAAATAGCAGGAGGTTGGACTTAAAGATAAGTCTATGATGCCTCTGTAAGGAATTTCTGTCACGGAGACTTTGCCACATGAAAGCAGATGCAGAATGATTGGGATGACAGCACTGATGATGGCAGAGGCTGGAATGAGTGACAGAGGTTAAGAAACGAGGGTCGTGGCTGCACAAGCAGGAACACATGTGGAAGCTGGGGTCACTGGGAAGTGCAGGAGACTGGCGGAGGGAGAGACTGCTGGGAATAAAAGTGAATGGGGAATGCTGTAGTAAAGATATGCAAGTACAAGGAATACTAACAAATACAGCAGATGTGAAGAGCTGAGTTATGGTTGCTGTGGGAACCAGCATGTTGAATCCTGGAGATCTTAAATGTTTAGCTCTAATTATGCATTGATGAGGCACTTCTGCAGTGATCGAGAAGCACCGGATGCCTTTCTAGTTCCACTGCTACTGCGTAGAACAATGTAATCTGGTGATAATAGGGGTGTTTCTGCCCTTCACTTCTTATGTACTGTGTGTGTC
>NW_009928083.1:532-973 GCF_000696875.1 Nestor notabilis | reverse complement strand
ATTAACACCCCCCCCAAAACCCCCCCTTTTTGGGGGTTAAAATGGGTTGTTCCACCTTAAGGGCTGTGCTCCCCCCCGCAATGGGAATGGTTTGCTCCGTGTCCCATCCCTGCCCAGTGTTACTGGGGGGTCTCTGGGGAGGCTCCATTAAGGTTTTAGGGGGGATCCCACACACGACCCTGGTGCGGTTTTGGGGGGGCCCCCGGGGTGATGGGGACACCCAAAGGACCCCCCCAGAGGGATTGGGGACCCCAAGGTCCACTCCAAGGTGTTGGGGACGTGCTGAGGGCACCCCCATAGACCCCATGGGCACCCCATAGACCCCATGGACACCCTATAGACCCCATGGACCTCCCATGGACACCCCATAGACACCCCATTAGACCCTATGGACACCCCATTACACCCCATGGGCCCCCCATAGACCCCATGGACCTCCCC
>NW_009928083.1:0-372 GCF_000696875.1 Nestor notabilis | reverse complement strand
CCCACAGAGCCCCACAGAGACCCCATAGAGACCCAAACCCCCCCATAGACCCCCATAGACACCACACAGAGGCCCATAATCCCCATAGACACCCCATAGCCCCCCATAGACCCCCATAACCCCCCATAGAGCCCCATAGACACCCCATAGACCCCCATAGAGCCCCATAACCCCCCATAGAGCCCCATAGACACCCCACATAGCCCCAGAGACAGCCCATAGCCCCCCATAGACACCCATGGACACCCCATAGACCCCATAGACACCCCATTAGACCCCATGGACACCCCATAGACCCCATGGCCCCCCCATCACTCCCCTCTTTGTGTCCCCTCAGTGGCTACCACCGCCTGAAGGAAGGCGCCGTCCCCA
>NW_009928082.1:305-4317 GCF_000696875.1 Nestor notabilis | reverse complement strand
TCCTGGGATGCGTGGATTTTGGGGTTGGTGAAAGGGGACTGTGTTTGCGCACAGAGGTGATGCTGCTTCCTCCTCACTAACAGTTCGTTCTTTCTCCTTTAGTGTATTTTGCAGTGAGTGCTCTGTGAGTGATGCCACTGGACCCACCAAGGGAATAACGGCTCATTCTTGCAGGGAAGCTCTTTGGAGTGAGTGGGAAATGGGAATGCCATGAGGCAAAAGCAGGGCACAGACTCGACCCGCGCTCACCGTGAGCCCATTTGTGTGCTGGGTTCACCTCTACATGCTGCCCAGAGCCAGCACCACTCGCACAGAGCTGGTTGAAACCACCCCGCATCACCCCATCATGCCATGGCCTCGCTGGGTCGTTCTGTGGCAAATAAGCCACTTGAGAGTGAACCAACTTCTGCAGCTCGGGTGTGTTCAGGGTGGCAGCGTGTGGAAAGCCATCACTCTTCAGTTTAACACTTTAACAGCAAATGTCATTGCAATCGCAAGGTGCCTGCGCAGGGTTACAGCCCGGGAAGGACCCTGCATGGCGCTGGCACTGAGTGAGCCCTCGCGCAGGGCTCTCGGGTGCCGCGGGGGCTGCGGGGTGCTCCCGCACTGGGTTTGCAGACACCTCGTCTGTAATAAAAGGAAGCTACAGAAGAGATCAGAGCAGGAGCTGAGCTGCTCAAGGCCGCGGCTGGCAGGTTGCTCGTGACGCAGCGCCCAGCCTCTGCCTGGCACCCAGAGCCTCTGGACACTGTTCATCCTCCAGGCACACGCAGAGACCTGTTAGAAACAGCGTTTAAAAACACATTTAGGGGGGTTTTGCTGTGTTTGCCCAGGCTGTTGGACCGGAGCAGCTTAGGGAGTGATGCTGGTCCATGGTCAGACAGCCCAGTGCTCTGGGTGGCTGCGGTGAGGTGACAGGACAGGCTGTGCCTCGGTGGGTTCAGTCCATCCACAGTGGCACAACCACCCCAGGCAAGGACCACACAGGGGATGCTGAGTGGGGTGAACTGGGGTGCCCGGCCCTGGAAGCTCCATCCCAGCGGGCAGTGATGGGTGCTGTGGGTCCCCGTGCATGGCTTCTCCCCCCTGCTTATGAGACATGAAATCACTGATCCTTTTAACTCCTCTTATGCGCTCCCCTGAGCTGAGCCCAGCACACATGAGAGGGACAATTAATCTCCTGGAGGTTTATACGGGATTTGTGTCACTCCTGGGACTCTGCAAAGCCGAGAATTCCAGCTACAATCCGTGCAGCACAGGGTGGGCACAGCCACAGGGAATTAAAGACACGGCTGAACCGGAGTGCTGGGGCTGGTGCCGGGATCCTTGGGGATGGAGGTGAGAAATCCCTGCTGCTGGTGTGATCTGCTGAGGAGCATGCTGGGGGGAGCAAGGTTTAATCCCCCTGACCAAAGCCCGTCTTAAGGGCATAAGAGACAGAGCAGAGACAGCTGGTGACATAGGAACTGTAAAATAGCAACAGCTCTTTCTCTTAGCTGGCCCTTCTGTTCTCCAGGTAGACGACATGCAAAGCTCAGTGTGCTGAGCGCGGAGACCCTCCTGCATCCCGGTCCTGCTTCCTGCTCAGGAGCCTCAGCATTGTTGCTCCCAGCAACAGAAGCAGGATGCTCTGTGGTGCTCTGTTGTGGTCTGTGGGGAGCAGGACCTCCTGCAGCATCCCTCAGTGTGGGGCACCGGCCCAAGACCACCTCCCAGGTCTGAAGCAGCAGCTCTTCCAACACTATCACCTTTATAAACTAAGCTACTTGCTCTCCTGAAGAGCTCCTGTTTTCTCCACATTGATCTTTTAATTTGTAGGAGGAGGGCTTTGTACTTGCACCTTGGCAGAGGTGGGATTGAGGGAATGGCACTAGCCAGGCATGGCTATAGGAATTCCCACAACAGCTCCAAGGCAGAGCTGCACAGTGGTTTTCCAACACAGGGACACGCACCTCACTGTCTCCCTGTGCTGAGGCACTGACCAGTATCACTTCCCAGCGCACCGACATGCTCCGCTCCAGCTGATCCCATGTGCCATCGGATTCATGCTGTTCCAGCAGCTCCATCCGTGCTGGACCCCCGGGCTGGTGAATGAGCCATGAATGCACCCAGTGCTCCCATCCCGCTCCCGTCCTGCTCCCACCTTCTCCTGGGGCGCCCGATCGCCTGCCCATGCCGCTGCCTCTCCTCCAGCATCAGGGCAGGGCTGCTGCTGTCAAGTCAATGAGGAGAGAGCTTTGAAATCCCTAGTTCTTTACTTTAGAAGCTGGAAAAGCCATTGCAGGTTCTCAGGGCTGATGGAGACGGAGGAGGGCAGAAGGAGAGGGGTCTCCAGAGGTGGTTTTCACTGCAAGGAGTTGTGCTGCCAACACTCGGCTCCGTGTTTTGGGACCCCGCAAGTGCCAAGCTCCAAGTGGGATCCCAGCTCTGCAGCCCACCAGAGAGGTGAGTTTTCCGCCGAGCACGATGTCCCAGCCCCTGTGTAAGGGGCTGTGTGTGCTGGTCCAGCCTGCCCCATCACTGGTACCATCAGGGCTCAGTGTGCTCATCAGTGACACACCAGACAGGGAGGGATTTCTGCGTAAAATGTTGTTATTCTGCTGACTTTATTGGCAAATAGTTTTGTCCAGCACCTGGCATTCAGTTAGAAGCATTCCAGGGGCCACGTAGCATCTGAAATCATACACAGCTGGTATCAGGCGTGCTGGATCCAAGTGTTCACCTTGGCCTGTGACGAGGAAGGGGCAGCAGCAGGCAGCTACAACGGGGTCTCTGCCTCTCCTTGCTCTGAAAGCTGGCTGCTCCCTCGTGCTGCCTAAACCTCCACCACATCACAACCAGACAGATGTACTCTGTGCTCTCCCTTCATCACTTCATTTTGCTTTTCCCTGTTACTTTCTTCATTCAAAGCACAAATCATTTTAGATTTCAAACGCAGAGTTTAAATCAAGCTCAAATCAGATTTAAATGTGAATTCCCATCGAGCGAGAGGCTGTTTCTAAACAGGACGATTATTTGATTAGCACATTGCTTTTATCCTACCTGCTCATCCGTGCAGCGAAATGCAGAGGAGTGAATTGTGGTTTGAAAGCAGCTATCCTGTCTGAGCCGCAGAGGCAGCAGTGGGGAGTTTAATTTAATTAGCATGATACTCAGAGATGTAACTTAATCACATTAAGGATAGATCAACGTGCTCTCGTTTAAGCTCTCCAGACTCCAGAAAACAGGAGCCGATCATCTCCCACCCATCTTTAATCCAGGGAGAAGCAGACTTTTCCAACAAGAAGGACCAAGGCTTATGGAGAGCTTGTCCCTGTGCTTGTTTGAGCTCACTTCTCCCTAAAGGAAGGCTATAAATTAGCAGTAGCTCCCACTCCCTGGATAGCACTGTTGTTCCCGGGAAGAAGAAGCCGGGCAGATCACTGGTCCCTCTCCAATGCTGTTTCTGGTACCACCAACCACCTCAGCCTGCCTGGGTTCACTCGGTGCGGGACCGGTCATCAATTCCTGCCATTCAAGAGGCAAGTCAGCATCTCCAGCATCACTTTTACAATAGCAAAAGTGAGAAATGGGCAGGAGAAACTCAGCCGCCTGCCTGAGACCAAGCTCAGGGCTTTGTCAGGCCCTCCTGCCTGGGAGATGCTGTTGGTTGAAGCCAGACCGGTCTCATCCTGGGCTGGAGAAGCTTTACGGAGCCCGGAGCATGCAGGGTGCTGTGTGACCCACCGGGCCGTGCCCCGGCTCCGCCGCAGTCACAGAGCCGCAGGCGGGTTTGGGTCAGAAGGGACCAAGCCAGGCTCAGCCGCTGCCCTGGCGCTAATGTGGTTTGTAGTGATTGGGAACTGGACTGCGGAGGAGCCGGGATGCTGTTTCTATGGAAATGTCCTGGAATAGCAGATGAGGGAGCAGAAAAACAGGAGATACGTTAATGGCAGCTGCCGGGCAGGGAGTTCTCTGGAGGGGCTGTGATTTTGGCAGGACACACTTGGGTCTCCCGCGAATGGGTGTTCAT
>NW_009928082.1:0-262 GCF_000696875.1 Nestor notabilis | reverse complement strand
AAACCCCTCCCAGGGGCGGGGCCCCCTTCCACTAGAGCAGGTTGCTCCAAGCCCCTGTGTCCAGCCTGGCCTTCAACACGGACAGGGATGGGGCAGCCACAGCTTCTCTGGGCACCCTGTGCCAGCGCCTCAGCACCCTCACAGGGAACAGCTTCTGTCCCAGAGCTCATCTCGGTCTCCCCTCTGCCACCCCTGTTCTCATCCATCATCTCCTCCCCGGTGCGCAGGGGCCCGCAGGGGCACCCCAGGGTGGTGCGGGGCT